>NC_041219.1:36857796-36858612 GCF_002837175.3 Physeter macrocephalus | reverse complement strand
AGGATAAATCCAAGGAGAAACATGCCAAGACACCCATTAATCAAACTATCAAAAATTAAATACAAAGAAAAAATATTAAAAGCAGCAAGGGAAAAACAACAAATAACATACAAGGGAATCCCCATAAGGTTAACAGCTGATCTTTCAGCAGAAACTCTGCAAGCCGGAAGGACATATTTCAAGTGATGAAAGGGAAAAACCTACAACCAAGATTACTCTACCCAGCAAGGATCGCATTCAGATTTGACGGAGAAATTAAAACCTTTACAGATAAGCAAAAGCTAAAAGAATTCAGCACCAGCAAACCAGCTTTACTGCAAACGCTAAAGGAACTTCTCTAGGCAGGAAACACAAGAGAAGGAAAAGACCTACAATAACAAACCCAAAACAATTAAGAAAATAGGAATAGGAACATATATATCGATAATTACCTTAAATGTAAATGGATTAAATGCTCCAACCAAAAGACACAGGCTCGCTGAATGGATACAAAAACAAGACCCGGGGCTTCCCTGGTGGCGCAGTGGTTGAGAGTCCGCCTGCCGATGCAGGGGACGCAGGTTCGTGCCCCGGTCCGGGAAGATCCCACATGCCGCGGAGCGGCTAGGCCCGTGAGCCGTGGCCGCTGAGCCTGCGCATCCGGAGCCTGTGTTCCGCAACAGGAGAGGCCACAACAGTGAGAGGCCCGTGTACCGCAAAAAAAACAAAACAAACAAAAAAAAAACAAGACCCGTATATGTGCTGTCTACAAGAGAGACCCATTTCAGACCTAGGGACACATACAGACTGAAAGTGAGGGGATGGAAAAAGATATTC
>NC_041219.1:36857111-36857288 GCF_002837175.3 Physeter macrocephalus | reverse complement strand
AACCCCAAAGTTAGCAGAAGGAAAAAAATCATAAAGATCAGATCAGAAACAAATGAAAAAGAAATGAGGGAAATGATAGCCAAGATCAATAAAACTAAAAGCTGGTTCTTTGAGAAGATAAACAAAATTCATAAACCATTAGCCAGACTCATCAAGAAAAAAAGGGAGAAGACTCAA
>NC_041219.1:36855849-36856978 GCF_002837175.3 Physeter macrocephalus | reverse complement strand
CCAGATGGATTCACAGGTGAATTCTATCAAACATTTAGAGAAGAGCTAACACCTATCCTTCTCAAACTCTTCCAAAATACAGCAGAGGGAGGAACACTCCCAGACTCATTCTACGAGATCACCACCACCCTGATGCCAAAACCAGACAAAGATGTTACAAAATAAGAAAACTACAGGCCAATATCACTGATGAACATAGATGCAAAAATTCTCAACAAAATACTAGCAAACAGAATCCAGCAGCACATTAAAAGGATCATACACCATGATCAAATGCAGTTTATCCCAGGAATGCAAGGATTCTTCAATATACACAAATCAATCAATGTGTTACACCATACTAACAAACTGAAGGATAAAAACCATATGATAATCTCAATTGATGCAGAAAAAGCTTTCGACAAAATAAAACACCCATTTATGATAAAAACTCTCCGGGAAGTAGGCATAGAGGGAACTTACCCCAACATAATAAAGGCCATATATGACAAACCCACAGCCAACATAGCTCTCAATGGTGAAAAACTGAAACCATTTCCACTGAGATCAGGAAGAAGACAAGGTTGTCCACTCTCACCACTATTATCCAATATAGCTTTGGAAGTTTTAGACACAGCAATCAGAGACAAAAAAGAAATAAAAGGAATCCAAATCAGAAAAGAAGAAGTAAAACTGTCACTGTTTGCAGATGACATGATACTATAGACAGAAAATCCTAAAGATGCTACCAGAAAACTACTAGAGTTAATCAATGAATTTGGTAAAGTAGCAGGATACAAAATTAATGCACAGAAATCTCTTGCATTCCTATACCCTAACGATGAAAAATCTGCAAGAGAAATTAAGGAAGAAACAGCACTGTGAAAATGACTATACTACCCAAAGCAATCTACAGATTCAATGCAATCCCTATCAAACTACCAATGGCATTTTTCACAGAACTAGAAGCAAAAATTTCACAATTTGTATGGAAACACAAAAAACTCTGAATAGCCAAAGCAATCTGGAAAAAGAAAAACAGAGCTGGAGGAATCAGGCTCCCCGACTTTAGACTATACTACAAAGCTACAGTAATCAAGACAGTATGGTACTGGCACAAAAAACAGAAATATAGATCAATGGAACAAGA
>NC_041219.1:36809459-36855752 GCF_002837175.3 Physeter macrocephalus | reverse complement strand
AAAAGGGACCTAATTAAACTTAAAAGCTTTTGCACAGCAAAGGAAACCATAAACAAGACGAAAAGACAACCCTCAGAATGGGAGAAAATATTTTCCAACTAAGCAACTGACAAAGGATTAATCTCCACAATATACATGCAGCTCATGTAGCTCAATATCAAAAAACCAAACAACCCAATCCAAAAATGGGCAGAAGACCTAAATAGACATTTCTCCAAAGAAGATATACAGATTGCCAACAAACACATGAAAGGATGCTCAACATCACTAATCATTAGAGAAATGCAAATCAAAACTACAATGAGGTATCACCTCACACCGGTCAGAATGGCCATCATCAAAAAATCTACAAACAATAAATGCTGGAGAGGGTGTGAAGAAAAGGGAACCCTCTTGCACTGTTGGTGGTAATATTAACTGATACAGCCACTATGGAGAACAGTATGGAGGTTCCTTAAAAAACTAAAAATAGAACTACCATACAACCCAGCAATTCTACTACTGGGCATATACCCTGAGAAAACTATAATTCAAAAACAGTCATGGACCAAAATGTTCATTGCAGCACTATTTACAATAGCCAGGACATGGAAGCAACCTAAGTGTCCATCAACAGATGAATGGATAAAGAAGATGTGGCACATATATACAATGGGATGTTATTCAGCCATAAAAAGAAACAAAATTGAGTTATTTGTAGTGAGGTGGATGGAGCTAGAGTCTGTCATACAGAGTGAAGTAAGTCAGAAAGAGAAAAACAAATACTGTATGCTAACACATATATACGGAATCTAAAAAAAAAAAAGGTTCTGAAGAATCTAGGGGCAGGACTGGAATAAAGACGCAGACGTAGAGAACGGACTTGTGGACATGGGGAGGGGGAAGGGTAAGCTGAGATGAAGTGAGAGAGTGGAATTGACATATATACACTACCAAATGTAAAACAGATAGCTAGTGGGAAGCAGCTGCATAGCACAGGGAGATCAGCTCAGTGCTTTGTGACCACCTAGAGGGGTGGGATAGGGACAGTGGGAGGGAGACACAAGAGGGAGGGGATACGGGGATATATGTATATGTATAGCTGATTCACTTTGTTATACAGCAGCAACTAACACAACAATGTAAAGCAATTATACTCCAGTAAAGATGTTAAAGAAAAAAAAAAAAGAAGTGGCCCAAGAAAGATCCGTTGTCCCTTCCACCATGTGAGGATACAGGGTTTGCAGGTTGCAGTCTGCAACCCTAAAGAGGTTCCTCACCAGAACTCTACCATGCAGGCACCCTGATCTCAGACTTCCAGCCTCCAGAAATGCAGGAAATAAATTTCTATTGTTTATAAGCCACCTAGGCTATGGTGTTTTGTTATAGCAGGCCAAATGGACTAAGACATCTTCCAAGCTCATTTTTAATGCCTCACTTAAACATGAAAGGGTAGCCAAGCATCACCAGACATTTGATAACAGCCTCTAACATGGAAGTCCAAGACCAAAACAAATTATTTTAAAAGGAGCTTGAAAAAAAGAAATAATACTGAGAGCAGAATATAACTCCATTTTTTTTAAAAAAGCATAATTCTTGAAGAGATAAGGGAAAATATTACATTCATGAAGCAAAAATAAAATGTCATAAAAGAAATAAAGAATAAGAGCAGGCTTTTAGAGATTAAATATGTGGTTGAATATATTTAAAAATTGCATAGAAGATTTATAATATAAATGAAGAAACTTTTCAGAAAGCAGAACAGAGGAAAGATAGAAAATAGAAAATAAAAAGTAAAATCAGAGGATTAGTTCAGGAGGACCATCATTCAATTAACAGGAGTTTCCAAAAAAGAGAAAGAGAATGTGGAAGGAGGAAATAATCAGTAATGAAAGCCATGAGTTTCCAGAATGATGTGGCCCACTGACTGCACAGCACAGTGAATGAAGCAAAGACACACACTCGAAGGTACGTCACTGTTGAAATTTCAGAGAACTGGGGATTAAAACAAAAAAAATTAGGTCACATATAAACGATCAGGAATCCAAGTGGCAACAGACTTCTTAACAGCAACACTGAATGCTAAAAGACAGTAGGAAAATGCCTTTGCATTTCTAAGGAAAACATTTCCAATATAGAATTCTATAACACAGCCAAGCTACCAATCAAATATGAACAGAGAAAAGGCATTTTCACATACGTAAGATATCAAAAAGTTTACCTTTCATAAACCCTTTCTCAGGAAACTACTGGAGAACACCAAGAAAAAGAATGAAATGAGACCAAGAAACATGGACTCTAACACAGACAACAGGTAAAAGAAACTTCCAATATGAAACAAATGGAAGTTCTAATCTGACAGCTGAGTAGCAGACTTAGAGAAGAATTAGTACAGTCTAGAGCATCAAGACAGAGGCCCTGGGAGGAATGGTTCCGGGGGCAGCGGGTGGTGAAGAAAGAAAAAAGAGACTACCTTATATGTCTGAATATTTTGAGAGGAGTTTTATTATTTTATTGGAGAATCTGAGTATTAATTAATGATAGGCAAGAAGAAAACCAAGCAAATGAAAAAGTGAGGCAGTTGATGATGCCAAGAAAAACAAAAAATTACATGAAGAAGGAACAAGGCTCACAGCACACTACATGGCTCACCTATGAATATGTCATCATCACAATGTAAATATCAAATAATGCTTCAACTAAAAATATTTAAAGTATGTGGGAAGAGGAAGGGGAGGAAATGGCAATATTTTAAGAGATCATAAAATCTTCATCTTCCATTACTAAAGACAATTGACCTAAAACTAGAAAGTCAAGAAGTGGCAGCACAAGGATTTTATTTAAAAGCACAAAGGTAGGGCTTCCCTGGTGGCCCAGTGGTTGAGAGTCCACCTGCCGATGCAGGGGACGCGGGTTCGTGCCCCGGTCCGGGAGGATCCCACATGGCGCGGAGCGGCTGGGCCCGTGGGCCATGGCCGCTGAGCCTGCGCGTCCGGAGCCTGTGCTCCGCAACGGGAGAGGCCGCAGCAGTGAGAGGCCCGCGTAATGCAAAAAAAAAATAATAATAATTTTAAATAAATAAATAAATAAATAAAAGCGCAAAGGTAGATACCAGAAGAGAGCTAAAATATTTGAAAGTAGTTGTTTCTAGAGGCAGGATCAAGGGCAAGTAAGAGCAGAGCAGGAAACTATTGCTATTCATTATAAACCTTGTAGTTTAAAATTTAAAATTTAAAAAAAACAAAAACCAAAACCAAACATATATATACACATATATATAAATATATATACATATATACACACATATATATACACATATATATACATATATATGTGTATATATATGTATATATATATATATGCTTATGTATGTGTTTGTATGTTTGTATTAGCCTCTGATACTATGTGTAATGAGACTTCAATCTTTTGGCTAGGGGTTCTTAATTCAGGCTACTGTCACAATGATATACGGAGCTTTCCTTAAAAACAGAGTTACCTGGGCATCATTTTAAGATTCTGCTCACTAGATCTGGGGAAAGGCATGGGAATCTGTGTTTATTTGCTTGTTTTTTAATCTCAGAGGTGATTGTGATGTGCAGCCATGGTTGAGAACCCCTGTCCTAGGGTAATATGCTAAAAATATTAATAAAAATTGGGACTGTAACCATAAACATTCATTTACTGTTATAAATTTTTTCAACTTACACTGTTAGGAATGATGCTATTACTGCCTTGTCTGTGTGGGTCCATCCTGACTCCTGTAGGAATGGGAAAGTTCAGACTGATATTCTCTAAATTAGCTTCAAGAAAATACATTACAATCAAATATTTTTTAAAGTTACATATTAAAGTTTTAAAAAGTAGTATATTTATCAAAGTTTACCTGTTTTCTTAATAGTCTGCTTAAAAGTTGACTGAAATCCTTTTTGGAAGAACATGTAAAATTAAATTTGCTTTTACTTACAAGTGCCTATTAGTTAAAAATACTTTTGAAAGAAGCTGAAATATTTATGAAAACTATTAAAACCATCTCCTGAAGTCAAGTAGCATGTCAGATTAAGGAAGTACATCAAAATGAACTACAGAAAAAAACATTCTACCCTACATGTCTATGTGTTCTACTACATCATAATGGTAATACAGTCAAGTTTCAGAGTTGAAACATATTTTTCAGGCAGGAAACATCATAGAATAAAATTTCTTAAACCAGGTCTAATCACAGGCTTTTCTACATTATCCTTTTTTCGTGAAGCATATAAGCATACACGCTTTAAGTGTGAAAAGTATGTTACCTTGCATATTTGGTGTTGCTGAAGAATCTGATGACACAGCTTGGTACGGCAAGTCTGTATTCAACTGCAAAAGATAGCCTTCAACTGTAGGCACTTCATCCCATTTGACATGAAAAGAGTTGGTAGTGGCTTTGATCAGTTGTACTTGTGATGGTGCCGGTGGTTTCTCTAAAGAACAATATTGGTATTATGTATTAAAGTTTCAAATCTATCAATAGTTTGCCTATATAGCTTGTGGACCTGGAGTTCTGAAAACATCAGCAATGAACATTTCATCTGTTTACTAAGAGGAAAAAATTTGCTCAGATAAACATAGCTATAGTAGGTCAAATGAAAATAATCTGGAGTTCTGATTTTATTTATTTATCTAATTCCTTATACGAATAAATCTATAAACAAAATAATTTAGTTCCAAGCTGAGTCATCAAATTTTAAAAAATATATTTAATTCTAGAAGCGGGGGGAAAAACCAAGTACTTTATAGTTACAGCTATGCTATTCTACCTTCTTTGTAAGTTTTTAATGTTATGACCCAATTTTGAGCCAACAGCATACATGTTAGAAATACTGCTAATGTTAGCAAAAATGATCTGGACAGGATATTTTGGAAAAACTTCTTTGAAGTAACTTCTTTGAAGTTAATACCTTCTTATCAAAACTTGTACTAACCAAAACATGTAATTATTTTGGCATAAAATATTACCAACATTTCTAAAACAATAACAATCATAGACTATTAGAACTGGAAAAAAGGACCTAAGATTATTTCTACAATATCCCTGTCTTCTTTTTGTTTACCTGTGAAATTAGAGAACTCACAAATCCCAAGGCAGTACACTCCATCTCTGGACAGTTATATAAGAAAACGTATTTTTCTAGTGAGTTGAAATCTATACACTATTATTTAATCTTTACAGAACAAGTCTAATATCTATCTCTTTGTATCTTTTAGAGTAGGGGTCAGCAAACTATGGCTCATGGGCCAGATCCAGTCTGCGCCTATTTTTGTAAATAAAGTTTCACTGAAATATAGCTATGCTCCTTTGTTTAGGTATTGTCTATGACTCCTTTTATGCTACAACCGTAGAGGTGAGTAGGTGTAACAGAGACCTTATGGCCCACAAAGCTTAAAATATTTACTCTCTGGGTCTTTACAAAAACAGTCTAATGACCCTGTTTTAGAGGATAATTAAGCCTAGTTCCTCCAACTATTCCCATGTAAATTCCTCCACGATCCTATTCACAATCCAGTTTATTTATGTTTTTCAAAGTAAGGCAACCCATACCTGAACAAAAGCAGAGAATAAGAAGACAAGTCCAGGAGGTACACCACCCACATAACAGAAGTTACATGAAGAAAAATACAGAAGGGTGTAAATCAGTGAAATAAACTGAGAATTTCCACAACTGAAGAACATGAGTTTCCAGACTGAAAGGGCCCACTGAGTACTCAACACAGGGATTAAAAATAGACACACAACAAGACACATCATCATAAAATTTAAGAATGGTAGAGACAAAGAAAAAATCCTAAAAGCTATCAGTGGAAAGGTCACATTTAAAAGGACCAAAAATCAGAAGTGGTTTAGATTCTCAACAAAAACACTTGAAGTTTGAATATAACAACTTTCAAAAAAATTTTTTCCCAGCTTTCAAAATTCTGAAGGATAATGACTTCCAATATAGAATTCTATTTCCGCTCAAACTGCCAATTCAGTAGGAAGGAAGACTGAACTTATTTTCAAACAATGCAAGATCTCAAAATAAATTTATCACCTATGCACCCTTTTCCTGGGATGTGTTCTACAAAAATGAGAATGTAAACTAACAAAGGGAAAAATATGAGATCCAGGAAACAAGGAATCCAGCACAGGTGAGACGCAAAAGATATCCCCAGAAAGATGATGAAGGGAGACTCCAAGATGATAGGTGTGCTCAATTTGTGGAAGGCAATCATCCCAGATTGGAGGAGGAGAAATTTCTTCAAGATGAGGAAATTTGATAGAATATCTGATGCATCTAACCATAATGAGAGAAGATTTAAACAAATGAGAGCATAGATTGAATTAGTAGTAAATACATACAAATCTAAAACAAAGTGACCATTACTAATCGATGGCAAACAAAAAATATTCACAATATTCTACATAGCTCACCTGTGAATAGCATTTATATGGTTATAATGTAAACACTGAACACTCATCTAACAAAATTATGGTGTAATCAATCACACTCAGAGAGTAGGGGTTAGGGAAGGTACATAGGAGAGAGGTGAGGAGTGGTGGGAAGAAGAGAGAAATCCTTAACTTCCACGGTAGAAAGTGAGCATATTATGCCTAAACTGAAAAAAATAAAATAAAAGTAAAAGTAACATATTCATGTTATATGGAGAATTGGAAGTAAATACCATGAGAACTAACAGAGCTGAAAGCACATGCTTGTGAAGCAAGGAAAATAGGAGGAAAATGTGAGCAAAAGACTGCTATTTTTCATAAAAAACCCTTATGGAAGTATATTAATCTTTATATGAACTCAAATGCACTCAAATGCACAAAACTTAACTAAAAGTGAAGAAAGGCAAGATGAAGAACCCTACCCCCCTCCCCTGCCCAAACTGAGGCCAAGTTATCACAAGGAAAAGCAAAATCTAAATTTTGCCTTTATAATAGTGGCCATGATTACTTTTAGATAGATATTCCTGTCCACAGCCTTTTATGGAAAGGTTTATGGAAAAACTGGCCATTCAGAGACAATGATTTTTAATCTTTTAAAAGTCACAGATCTCTTATAGCATCTGGTTAAAGTGACGTATTTGCTACTGAGAAAAATTTATATGTGCACATTTTTCTTCTAATCTCAGAGACTGATTAGAAGCTTATCCTTGGACTTCAGCTCATAATTCTCAATTTCAAAGATGAATCAGTAAGTTTACTTTTCTATATTTTTTCCTACTTGCTAGTATGTACTTCTTGCATAGAAAGCATTTAGTCTCCAACTTAATTGTTCCATTTATTACTTTTCAAGTATCTTAATTTTAAAATTAAACTTTCTACGTTATAAAAGCAATGCATACTACTGTAGAAAATATAGATAAGAGAGAAAACCTTTTAAAAAAATGTATAATCTCACCTCTTAGATAATACTTTGGTACACAGTGTATCCTTCCAGATTTTTCTGTTTATACACTTAAAAGAAAAACTGGAATCACAGGTATGTTTTATAATCTGCTTTTCTCATAAAACAACACATACTACGTCTTCAGATCTGATTTCTCTACTGGCTTCCAGACTTCTCTATTCCCTCAATTGCCTACTTGATCTCCTTATTTCAAACTTAGCAGGGTTTAAATGGAACTTTTCATTTTCTCCACAGAAGCCTGTTTTCTCCACAATTTTCCCATCTCAGTAAATGGAAATACCACCAAATTATTCAAGCTAAAAACTTCACCCTTCTTTCCTCTCTTTCTGTCATCTGCCATACCCAATTCATCAGTCGGTTCTGTCAACAAGAACTCCAAAATACGTCCTGAATTTATCCATTTCTCCCCATCTCCACTGTCACCACTAGAGTTGAAGACGTCTTTGACTACTGCAAAAGCCACCTTTTGTCTTGGTGTGTGTACTTTTGCTCCCTTCAATTTAGTTTCCACACAAGTGCAGTGACCATTCCAAGATGTACACATCTCTCCTTCAAACTAATAAATAACCTACCATGTATTTTAAAAAAATTTAATCTCTACCATGGTGTTCCAGGTCCTACATGATCTGTCCCATGATCACCACTCTAATCTCCATTCCTATACTCTCTTTTACTCAGCTCAAATCTGTTGCCAAACATGCCAAGTATTCCCACCTCAGGGCCCTCATACTTGCTTTTCATTCTTCCCGTAGTGTCCCCACACCCCACACCCCACCTCCAAACGGGCTTTGTACACGGGGAGCACCTTCTCGTCACTTGGACTACACCTCGAATGCCATGTCACCCTTTCCCTGCTACCCATTCTGAAGTAGCCCCCCCCCACCTCGTTCCTGGTGCCTCTCATCACTGCCTCACTGTTCTGTCTCACTGTGTGCACATGCTTACCCAAAACTAAACTTATTTTGTTGCTTTGTTTGATTATAGCCCATCATCCTCCTGCCCTCACGCTCTCTTAGAATGTAAGTTCTTTGACAGTAGGGATATTATCAGTCTTATTCAATACTGTATTCTCAGCATTTGGAAAAATTCCTCTACACAGCTGTCAACCAATAAATATTTATTGAAAAATGGACATGAGTTCCATATTAAAAAATGTTTTTGGTGTTATAAAACTTTAAAAAAAATCTTTTTATTTTGGAATAATTTCAGACTTGACAGAAGAATTGCAGAGTTCCCATATACCCTTTACTCAGTATCCCCTAATGCTAATACATTTGTTAAAACTAAGAAATTAACATTGGAGTAACACTATATATTAACTAAACTACGGACTATTCAGATTTCACCAGTTTTTCAATTAATGGTTTTTGTTCTAGGATTTAATCTAGGGTATCACCTTACATTTAGTCATCACATCTCCTTAGTCTCCTCCAATCTGTGACAATTTCTCAGTCTTTCCTTGCTTTTCATCACTTTGAAACTTTTGAAGAGTACTATTCACATATTCTGCAAAATATCTAGAATGTCCCTCAATTTGGGTTTGTCTGATATGTTCTCATATTTAGAATGGTGTTACGCATTTTGGGGAAACGTACCACAGAGGTGAAGTTTCTTCTTATCACATGATATGGGAGGTGGGGGTAAATGATATCAACATGACTTATCACTAGAGATACTGACCTTGATTACTTAAGATGATGTTTGCCAGGTTTCTACACTGCAAAGCTACTACTTTTCCCTTTCCGTACCCTATTCTTTGGAAGGGAGTCACTAAATCCATTCTAAACTCAAGGAGAGGGAAATTAAGAAATTCCCCTATAACGGGAAGTATCTATATATAACATTTCTTCCATTCATTTTCAATTATTGGGTTGGCCAAAAAGTTCATTTGGGCTTTTCATAAGCACTTATGGAAAACCTGAATGAACTTTTTGGCCAACCCAACATGAAAGAGAGAGGCAGTGGCTTTGCAGTAAGTCTCAAAAGACAGACATCATTTGATTATTTATTTATCTAAAGGAAAAACTGTATTTGTTAAATACTCTTACCTACCAGTATCAAGATACCAAAGATCCTTGCAGCAAACTTGACTATTCAGTGCTTTTTTGTAGCCATCTCTTCCACTCCAAAAATATAATCGAGTGCCAATTGCAACAGCACAGTGTCCAGCTCTTGGTCTTGGTCTTGAATTTTTTTTATCTTCTTGAGAATCTGATACTAGGGTGGTCCATTCTGCTGTATCTAAAGACAAATATCCATGACTAATCTACTTTTCTTAAATGACAAAATAACAAAAGTTATCTTATTAATAAACTTTATTTTAATAACTCTTAAAAGGCTCACCAAGATTTAAGTAAGAAAATGAACTGGTACATCTCCATTCACAATCATGCGGTGAAGTCTCAATATTTTCCCCCTTATGTGGAACCCATCCACCAAAGATGTACATCCTGAACAACAAAAAAAGAAAACATAAAGTAGCTGGTTTTTTTCCGAAAGCTTTAATTTTATTTTTTAGATTTAAAATGCTAAGAATAGACAAATTTCTTTTTTCTTGACTCAAAGCTTCAGGACTAATAAATCACTTATCACTGTCAAGGTAATGGAAATACGATAGTGAATAAAGTGGTCTTCTTTCAAGAGTTTATAATTTTATGAAGCAATACAGAATCAAAATTATTTCTCTCTGGCAAGTTATTTAAAGTGGGAAATATTTCAGTTATAATACATTTGAAAATCAATATTGTATGCAATATACTAAGGGTTACCTCAGCCAGAAGGACACTCAAATGATCTATGACATCCAAAGTTAAATTTAGAATTGTATGTGTATAGTAACCAAAAAGAATTAAGTTTCATATAACTTTGGTCACTGATATCATCAAATAAAAAACATTAGACTATGATCCTCAGGGCCCTAAGGGTTCTCGAGACATGCCCGATGGCTGCTGAAGAAGAAAGGCTCATCAGGAAGAGCTTAGGACATGTAGCCTCATGTCAATCAGAGAAGCTCTATTTTTTTAAAATCTATTTTATATATTAGAGTTCCAATGGAAAAACCACATGTTATAAAAGGGTTCTGCTGTTTAAAAAAAATGAATATCTTACTAGATTTTGTTTATGGCTATTTTTTAAGAAGAACTAATGAGGTTCTAAATTACAACTAGTTGTTTCCTAAAACATTACTTTTAAGGTAAAGTCCCTATACAGGTAAATACTTACTTAAATTCTATTTAAACAATATTCCTAATTCTGGCCTAATGTTGCACAAAAAAGAGAACTTGTTGATAGTAACAGCTAACCTTTATGGAGTGCTCTCTATGTAGCAGGCACTGTTTGAAGCGTTTTATATGCATTAATTCACTCAATCCTCATGACAGCCTTGTGAAGGAGGTTTTACAATTATCCACTTTTTACTTTTTTTTTTTTTTTTTTGCAGTACGCGGGCCTCTCACTGTTGCGGCCTCTCCCATTGCGGAGCACAGGCTCCGGACGCGCAGGTTCAGCGGCCGTGGCTCACGGGCCCAGCCGCTCCGCGGCATGTGGGATCTTCCCGGACCGGGGCACGAACCCATGTCCCCTGCATCGGCAGGCGGACTCTCAACCACTGCGTCACCAGGGAAGCCCAATTATCCACATTTTATACTTGAGGAAATTGAGGTACAGATAAAGTTTCCTTTCCCCAGAACAGATAGGACAAGTATCAAAGCTCAGACCTGAATTCGGGCAATCTGGTTACAAGTCCACATTCTATCCATAACACCATCCAAAATATAATCACTGAGCATAGACACTGAATACATACCCGGGTACAAATCAATATGTAAAAAATATGTAAAATATGTAAAAAGAAACAGTGAGTTAGGTGTGTCAAATCTGTTGATGGAGGACCGATCAGTTTGACAATACTCTACCTTACACTTATGTAATACCTACTCTGTGCATGATATTGTAAGGAATGTAAAGAAGTAAAAGAGACAGCATGACAAGAAAATGGTGAGTATTTTGGCTCTTATGGGCATACTACTTTATGCCCAGTAAAGTAAACACTTACTTTATGCACAGTAAGTATTTTAGCTCCTGTGGGCATATTACTTTATCTTCACCAAGCACAATCAAACATTATTAAATCATTTTCAAGAAACTAGCAGCATCACTCTTCTTTGTACCTATCTTTTTTAAGTTTGTTAAAAAGAAAAAAAAAAGAAAGACTAAAAAACAGAAAAACACCATACTTATTTCCTATAACACTGGCTGTATGAAGGCTTCGTGGAAGTGGCACTGTCCCTTTAGTTTCTGGTTTTGACCATGACATAGTTTCTAAAAGTAAAAATAAGTACATTAGCAACTTAATCTAATAATAGCAAATTACTTCAACTTGCAGAATTTAAAAAAAAAAAGGACTTACAAAAATGAAGCAAAGGGTTTCAAAACCATTACTTGAATTTCATCTTAAAATAAACATTTCCAGCTGACAAAAATTGCCAATCACAGAAATCTATTTACACTTGAATGTTAGTATTTGTAATGGAGAGGTGTATTTAGGGTGCTACCAATTTTGAATTAAAACCAGATTAAGGATTTTAACATCTTAAGTAAGAGCATATTGTGTAGAAGACACTCAGAAGTGGGAGCGCACATACCCTCCAAATATTCATTCCTATGATCCCTTAAAATAGCTATGCAAGGAGGTTTTTCACTGACCAGCAGTAACATTACTAATGCCACATTTCCTGTAGACAGAGTAACCACATAAATTCAATCATCCTCAACTAGGACATCTCACAGAGTGAAAGGGGTACTATTGATAATTACGTGGGACAATAAGCATAAACCAGGACCATCCAAGGCAAACCAGAATATATGGTGACCTGACTTATAGGGAGCCCAGGAGAGTTACTGTCATAAATCAAATATTCATTTGGTCAACTTGACTGATCAGCAATCACTCATATCAAGTACAACTCAATAAAAACTGTAATCAAAAATATTTTTCAAAGCAATTTTTATATTTGCCTTTATCAATCATAATGAATTCCTGAGCCTGAATGAACTTAAGCTTACCTAAGTCAAGTTGCCATAGGTCATCAAGGCGAGCACCACACATTCCACCAAAAACATACATTTTAGGACTTCCAGAATCTCTTCTGCAATATATAACTGCTGTGTGGGATTCTCTTGGAGAAGGCACAATCCCTTTAGTCACTGGAATGCTCCAACCCACAACACCAGAACCATGCTGTAGCTCCAACTCATAGAAATCATTTAAATATCTAGGATATAATGAAAGAAATTAAAACATTAACATGATATACACTTTTTATTTGCTTTTTTATTTCTATTTATAAAAATAATATATGCTTATTCATATAATACAGAAAGCCATTAGAAGAGCAGAAACCCCATAACTCATTCATTCAACATGTATTTATCAAACACTACTATGTACCAGGCACTCTTGTGGGGATCAGTAGTGAACAGAAGAGATTAAAAAAATTCCTGCCATCATTTAGCCAGCACTCTTGTCCATGACAATACCGTGACGGTTTCAAAACATAGCTGCAAAATTCCCTGACACTCTTCCCATGAGGAGGTAGGGTCTATGTCCCCTCCCCTTGGTGCTAGGCAGGTTGTGACTGCTTCGACTAATAGAGTGTGGTGAAATGACACTATGTGACTTCTGGGGCTCAGTCACAGAAGGCCAATGCAGCTTCACTATAGAACACTTGCACTTGGAATCCTGAACCTCCATGAAAGTCCAACTGTCACAAAACCACCATCTGGAGAGGACACAAGTAGGCACGCAGGATGACAGTCCCAGTTGAGTTCATCCTTCAGCCATCTCAGCTGAGGCATCAGACATGGCAGTGACCACTGAAGCCTTGCCATCTGAGGGCCTAGTCATCACTGCTGTGTCCTGTATGAATTCTCAATGTACAGAATCCATGAGCACAATAAAATGGTTGCTATTTTGTATCACTAACTTTTGGGGCAGTTTATTACATGGTACTAGATAACCAGAACAATCACTATTGACAATAATTAGTAAATACTCTTTCAGACCTCTCTCCCTCTGGATACCCACATATGTATAAGCAAGATATACTACAAATGTTGCTTTGCAACTTTTTTTCTTTTAAAATTTTCACTCTATAATGTCATAGCAATGTCCTATTATTCATATAATACAGAAAGCCATTAGAAGAGCAGAAACCCCATAACTCATTCATTCAACATGTATTTATCAAACACTACTATGTACCAGGCACTCTTGTGGGGATCAGTAGTGAACAGAAGAGATTAAAAAAATTCCTGCCATCATTTAGCCAGCACTCTTGTCCTACATAGCTTTTTTGCTCTAGAAATTGGCATGAAACTTCTCATCTATGACATGATGTTTTCAATGTTTTGAGCAAAGTGACATTTTTAAGAATCTATCTCTCAATAAATTGAGTAATCAAATTATTACTCAAGTATGAAGGCAAAATTAAATATTTTAGAACATATAAAACTGCAAAGTTTAGCCATATAATTGTTTTGTGAAAAAATGATGCTAGATCATCCAGGAAAAATAAAAAGAAATCCAAGAAAGAATACACTGAGTAAAAGAAATGGATGTGCAAAGAAACTAGTAATTTATAATTAAATTTAAATTGATGTTGATAACCGTGGTTGTGAGGTCTAAATAATCACTGGGAAAGGCTGGCCAAAAAATTAATTTCTTAACATTATTGTAGTCTGGAATAAGATTCACGACTCTACGAAACATATGTAAAAAGGGAGTAAGCAAAAAAAGGCTAAAGAAAAAGATAGTAATCTATTTCCAAAGAGGACAAGGCATCTTCAGTTTAAATGTGTGTGATGATTTCCAAGCAACTAAGGGAAGCACAGAATTAGCATGTATAATTTTCAAATCATTAGAAGGAAAGAAAGAATCAAAGAAAAACAATAAATCAAGAAAAAGGAAGGAGAAGGAAAAAAAGCAAAGCATAGTCTATGGAAATAAGATGGTTAGGGAAAAAAAAACTATAAACAATGTCAAAAGGGAAGAGAAAAACTGAAAACAAATTTAGTAAACATCACAGAATTTTTTTAATATAAAGAGCTCCTATGAAATCAAGATAATGACCAATCACACAATAGACATAGGTAAAAGGATATAAACAGGCAGTTCACAGAACAGGAAATAAAAATTATACAAATATAAACACACATACACAAATATTCAACCTCATCACAATTTTTACAAACCTAGCAAAGGCAGGGAAAGGGGTGTGGAGAAGCAACAACAAGCAGAGTAGATGGAAGACATAAAATTACAAGGGCAGGAAAAAACTTCCTTATTTTAAGACAAAGTCTCTTGGAGATAGGGAGTATGCAGGGGAAACAAAAGAACCCCAAATCCAACTATAAGCTATTAATAGCAGGATGATATTAAAACTATTTAACAACTGATATGGCATAGAGTTAAACAGATCAGAAAGAATCCCAGCCAGTATGCTATACCAGTGCATACTAGTTAACTGTTAGTCCTATTTACATAGATAAGTCCATAACAAAATAATACACCCAGGTTGAAATTATATATGTAAGGAACAAAAACACAAATTCACAATCACACTGGGAGATTTTAACATGCCATTCAGAAGTTATGACCTACACCCACAGAATAAAAAAGCTTTGAATAATAATTTAAAACATTTATTTAATAAAGAACCTTTTAGCCAAACAGTCAAGAACTTACAATCTTTATGAAGAACTATGGAATAATTACAAGAAATGACTGTGAAATAGACCACAAAAACAATCACTAAAAAGGAGAAATCCTATAGACCACATTTTTTTAACCTCAATATAATAAAACTAGATATGAGCAACAATAACAAAACTTTCCATTTTGAAATTTTTCTTTTTTTTTCTTTTTTTTGGCCATACCACTCGGCTTGTAGGAACTTAGTTCCCCAACCAGGGATCGAACCCAGGTCCACGGCAGTGAAAGCCCAAGTCTTAACCACTGGACCACCAGAGAATTCCTCCATTTGGAAAACTTTAAAAATTATGCTCAACATCCATTTTTTGGTTAAAAAGGAAGAAAAAATGAATTAGCAAACTATAGATTTAAGAAAACTTCCTTATATATATGCAATCTAAAAAATACAACAAACTAGTAAATGTAACAAAAAAGAACCAGACTCACAGATATAGAGAACAAACTAGTGGTTAGCAGTGGAGAGACGGAAGAGGGGAGGGGCAACATAGGGGTAGGGAATTAAGAGGTACAAACTATTAGGTATAAAATAAGCTACAAGGATATACTGCACAACACGGAGAATATAGCCAACATTTTATAATTATAAATGGAGTACAACCTTAAAAAATTGTGAATCACTATACTGTACACCTGTTACTTATGTAATATTATACAACTATACTTCATATATATAACTTTTTTTAAAAACTTCCTTAATCTGATCAAAGGCATCTACTAGAGACCTACAGCAAACATCACAATTAAAGATAGAAAGGTAAATATATTAATGAAACAGAAGAGAGTCTAGAACAAGAGTTCACAAACGTTTTCTGTAAAGAGCTAGATAGTAAATATTTTAAGCTTTGTAGGCCATAAATTCTGTCACAACTACTCAACTCTGCCCTTTTAATATGAAAGCAGCCAGAGACAATATGTAAATGAATGGACATGACTGTGTTCCAATGAAACTTTACTAGCAAAAACAGGCAGCAGGCCAAATTTTGTCTACAGAAAGTAGTTTGTAACCCCTGGTCTAGAGAGTCTAGAAAAAGACCCAATTCTACGAGAATTAAGATATGACAGAGATGGGAGTTCAACACATTGTGGGGGAGGGGGAGAGGCTTATTTAATAAATGGTGGTGGGAGAACTGAAAATTCATTCAGAAGAAAAAGTAAAAAGCCTCACACTAGTCACAGAAATATATTCCAAATGCATTAATATTTTAAACACAAAAACAAAGCTGTGAATGTACTAGAAGAAAATATAGAAAAATTATTTTTATAGTTTTGGGACAAGAGATTCTTCCTAATAAGCATGATACAAACCAGAAAGCCATTAAAAAGTGTATTGTCATATTTGATAAAACAAAAAGGAAAACCCTTAAAAAAGCGGGGGGGAGCAAACAGAAGACTTGGGAAAAAATATTTGGAACATACAAAACAAATTACATAGAGAACTCCTAAGAATCACTAATAAAAAGAAAAACGAAAATCCATGAAAATATGATTAGAAATAATAAATGAGTTCAGCAAGGTCATGGAATACAAGATCAATATACAAAGACCAAATGTATTTCTATATGCTAGCAATGAACAATCCAAAGATGAAATTAAGAAACCAAATCTATTCACGTCATCAAAAAGAATAAAAAGTTAGAAATAAATTTAACAAAATAAGAGCAAGATTTGTACATTGAAACCTCAAAATATTGCTGACTGACAATAAAGAAGATCTAAATAAATGTAGAGACATTCCATGTTCATAGACTGGAAGACTCAATACTAATAAGATAGCAACTGTCCACAAGTTGATCTATATAGTCAACACAATCCCTATCAAAATCCCAGAAGATCTTTTTGCAGAAATTGGCAAGTTGATCCTAAAATTTATACAGAAATGTAAAGGAGTCAGAATAGCTAAAACATTCTTGAAAAAAGAGTAATAAAATTTGAGAACTTTTATCTTCCTATTTCAAAACTTAGTACAAAGCTACAGTAATCCAAACAGTGTGGTACTGGCATAAGGCCAGTGGAACAGAATTGAGAGTCCATAAATAAACCCTTACATTTACAGTCAATTGATTTTCAACAAAGATGCCAAAACAATACAGTGGGAAAAGGATAGTCTTTTCAATGAAAGGTGTTGGGAAAACTGTATATCTACATGTAAAAGAATGAATTTAGACACTTACTTTACCCAGGCATAAAAATTACCTCAAAATGAATCACAGATATAAATGTAAGAGCTGAAACTACAGAACTTTTAGAAGAAAATAGAGAAACGAATCTTCGTAACCTTGAGACAGGCAAAGAGTGCTTAAAAAGGATGCTAAAAGCATGATCCATAAAAGAAAAAAATGGATAAACTGAACTTATCAAAATTAAAATCTTTGTGCTTCAAAAGATACCATTAAGAAAATAAAAAGACAAACTACAGATTGGAAGAAAATATCTGCAAATCACATATTTGATTTTTTAAAAAACAAACCTGTATGCAGAATATATAAAGAACACTTATAATTCAATAATAAGAATACAAGCAACTAAATTTTATTTTTAGATTTATTTTATTGAAATATAGTTGATTTACAATGTTACGTTAATTTCTGCTGTACAGCAAAGTGATTCAGTTATACATATAAATATATACATTCTTTTTCATATTCTTTTCCATTATGGTTTATCACAGGATATGGAATATAGTTCCCTGTGCTATACAGTAGAACCTTGTTGTTTATCCATTCTCTATATAATAGTTTGCATCTGCTAATCTCAAACTCCCAATCCATCCCTCTCCCACACACCCCCCTTGGCAACCACAAGTCTGTTCTCTATGTCTGTGAGTCTCTTTCTGCTTCATAGATAAGTTCATTTGTGTCATATTTTAGATTCCACATATAAGTGATCTCATGTGGTATTTGTCTTTCTCTTTCTGACTTACTTCACTTAGTATGATAATCTCTAAGTCCATCCATGTTGCTGCAAATGGCATTATTTCATTCTTTTTTATGGCTATGTAGTATTCCATTGTATATGTGTACCACATCTTCTTTATCCATTCATCTGTCTTTGGACATTTAGGTTGTTTCCAAGTCTTGGCTACTGTGAATAGTGCGGCTATGAACACAGGCATGCATGTATCTTTTCGAATTATAGTTATTTCCAGATATATGCCCAGGAATGGGACTGCTGGACCATATGACAACTCTATTTTTAGTTTTTTGTGAAACCTCCATACTGTTTTCCATAGTGGCTGCAGCAATTTACATTCCCACCAACAGTGTAGGAGGGTTCCCTTTTCTCCACACCCTCTCCAGCATTTATTATTTGTAGACTTTTTAATGATGGTCATTCTGACTGGTGTGAGGTGGTACCTGATTGCAGTTTTGATTTGCATTTCTCTAATAATTAGCAATGTTCAGCATCTTTTTTTGTGCCTGTTGGTCAAGTGTATCTAACAAATGAACAGAAATTTGAATAGAAATTTCATCAAACAAGATATATGAATGGCTAAAAAGCTCATCAAAAGAAGCTCAACATCACTGGTCATTAGGGAAATGCAAATTAAAACCATAATAAGATACCACCTTATACCCACTAGGTTGGCTACAAAAAAAAAGACAGACGATAACAAGTGTTAGCAAGGATGTGGAAAATTTGGAACACTTATACATTGCTGGTGGGAAGGTAAGATGGTAGTCACTTTGGAAAACAGTTTGGTAGTACTTAAGAAGTTAAATATAAATTTCCCACATGACTCAGCAATTCTATTACTAGGTATCTAATCAAGAGTAATGAATACATGTCCATAGAAAGACCTGTATGCAAATGATCATAACAGCATTATTCACAAAAGCCAAAAACTGGAAACAATCCAAATGTCTACCAACTGATGAACAGATAAACAAAATGTGATATATCAATACAATGGAGTATTATTCAGCAATAAAAAGGAAGAAATATTTGATACATGCTACAACATGGTTGAACCTTAAGAACATTATGCTAAGTGAAAGAAGATAAATGCACAAAAGCACATTTATACGAAATGCTCAGAAAAGGCTAATCTACGGAGACAGAAAGTAGACTGGTAGTTGCCTGGGGATTGGTATGGAAATGGGGACTGACTGCAAATGAATAAGAAGTTTCTTTTGGAGTGATGGAAGTGTTCTAGAACTGGATTGTGGTGATGGTTACACAACACTGTAAATTACTAAAAAGCATTGAATTGTACATATGAAAAGGATGAATTTTATGGTACATAATATATACTTCAACTTTTAAAAATAGAAAAATAAACAAGGACCTGAACAGACAATTTCAAAAAAGTAATTGTAAATATCCAATAAGCATTGTTTTTTGTTTTTTTTTTTGCGGTATGCGGGCCTCCCACTGCTGTGGCCTCTCCCGTTGCGGAGCACAGGCTCCAGACGCGCAGGCCCACGGGCCCAGCCGCTCCGCGGCATATGGGATCTTCCCGGACTGGGGCACGAACCCGTGTCCCCTGCATTGGCAGGCGGACTCTCAACCGCTGCGCCACCAGGGAAGCCCCAATAAGCATTGTTAATCAAGCTCATTCCTAGTTTAAAAATAAATCAAGATAAACCCATGAAATGTATTTCACCAATTATGTTGGCAAAAACTAAGAAGAGTGAGATGATTCAGTATTGCTGAGGGTATAAGGCACTCTCGTACACAGTTATTAGGAGTATAAAATAGTTCCATCTCTTTGGAGGTTGATTCAAGGGTACCTAAACAAACTTAAATGTACCCTTTGACCAATCACCCTCCCCCCCAATTCCATTTATAAGTTATCAATCCTACAAAAATATTTATACATGTGCAAAAACTGTAATAGCAAAATAATGGAAATATCTAAATGTCCATCTGTAGGGGAATGGTTAAATAATTTGCATAATTCAGACTACTTTTCAGCCTTTAAAAAATAGGTCAATCCATATCTACTGCCATGTAAAGATATATTGTTAAAAGTAAAAAACAAACAAACAAAAAACCCAAACAAGTAAACACCCAAAGTCATAAAGAAGAAAGATCTCACTTGTATAAAAAAAATACATGATTGCGTAGAATCAGATTAAGGTTCCCAAGTCCCCTCTCCCAGAAAGTAGAACATGTATCCTTGCATCATCGACTCAGGTCTTGGCCCTACAGCTTGCTCTGACCAATGGAATGTCAACAGAAATGAATGTGCTAGCTTTAATCAAGGTTTTAAAAAGTATCACGTGTATCTAGTTATTCCCTCAAGCAGCATAAACTTGAGAAGCTTACCCTTAACACAACAAAAGCTAATACAATGTGTTACATGAAAAAGGTCCCAAAAGATACACATCAAACTGAATTATGTGTGCTTGCCTATGTTAGGGAACAGTGATGCTATGAGAAAGAACTTCGTATACTTTCTAGTTTCTTGAATTTTACAAGTCTGTATCTAAAAAAAATTTGTTTAATGGAAAAGGAAAAAAAGACATGTGCTAAAAGTATCTGAATTAGTGTGGTGGTATAAATTCTTTTCCTTTTCTCCAGTTTCCAATTTTTCCATGTAGTTTTAGTATATGTTATTTTTTAAAGTCTGGAGGAAAAAAAAAGCTAAGACTCTATTATCAGCCTAATGTAGGTAAAAAGACACATTATAATGGCGATGACAACTACTGATATTGCTGATGGCAACTTGAAAGTCCTTTGAAAATTATTCCAATAATCTTATTTAGCAATCACAATGACACTGAAAGGTAGGTATTTAATCACTCCCATTTCACAGTGAAGGAAAACAGGCTTAGATTACTTCCACTAAAGGACACATACACGGTAAGCAGTGAATCAGAAAACAGCCTTTTGGATTCTAAACCTCCAAATCCTGAATGCTATAATGACCATGTGATCAAAACATTATGCAAAAAGAAAAGAGGCAGTGATTAATTCTGTTTGGAAAAAGGAGGAGAGAATTGGTTCTGAAAGTGGTTCACACTTGCTTGTGTGAACCACTCTTAACAGCTTCCTATGAGAAAAATGGAAATGATAGCCTTCATTTTATATTCAGATTTTTGTCATTAACTCTCAGAGAAATATAATTTGAAAATATCCATTTATTACTTTTCATTATCACTTATGACAACTAAAATTCATTATGGCTCAACATATACAAATAAATTGCCACAAGCAGTTATATTAATATCAATTTAATAAGATGATTTCTGATCAGAAAAGGCACAGTTTTGAAAACAGATATACTCCAGGGACTAAGGAAAACACAAAATGGACACAAATTTGTTCACTGTTAGGTTTAATTGAAAATGGCTAAGCTTCATCACTTTTGATAATTAAAGATGGAAGAAATTAAATGTTCTTAATCTAAATCATAAAATAAACATTTGGTCTGAAAAAGTGTTGGCATACCTGGGAACATTATTGTTTGAATCTTCACTTTCATTTGCCAAGCCACCAAACAAATAGCATTTGTTACCATATAAAGAGAAGCTATGTCCCAGCCGAGGACAAGGAGGTAAACCAGAAGAAGGGGGATACGGTTTCACTTTTTTCCATAACCAACGACTTGCCTAAAAAAGAGCATAAATACTCTCAGACAAAATCAGGAAAGTGCTCCTATATTGTCAATAGTGTAACATCATACCAATACATTTTAATCTGAATCCAATCAGAAGGCTTCAATAAGCTACTTTTGGGACAAATGACAAGTTAACCAGATAACTTCAGGAATTAAATTGAGTGTTCCAATAGAAATTCAGTCTAGTCTTCCACATTCACAGCTTTCCACAATGGCAAACTAAGCTTATAATAATAAACACTAGCAGTTATAAAATATTCTCCAGATGAAAAATTCAACATTATTTATAGCTTTAAGATTAAATGTAACATATGTACTCTCACTTTTTGAAATTAGGTAATCCATGGATGGTATATATTTTAACCTTTAAATAAACATAAAGCTCACTAAAAAAAAATTTTTTTTTCTTGGCTGCCGCATGCCATGCGGGATCTTAGTTCCCCAACCAGGGATCAAACCTGTGCCCCCTGCACTGAAAGTGCGGAGTCTTAACCACTGGACCACCAGGGAAGTCCAACATAAGGATCATTTAACCAACCAAACTCCAAAACTTATTCTCTAGCCATGGATGCTTTCTTTATCTAAAACTTTGAAAAATTTTTAAATGAACTGCTTGTAAATAGGCATAATCCACCTACATCTGCCAACTACCAGATATCCTAATGATCACAGCCCTGGGAATATACAGTTCAGGAATAAAAGTCAGTTAGGGCTGTCACAGAGGGCTCTAGGTCTGGTTTATTAGAGAGTAAAATCTAGAAAGGCTATTTGAAATTGTTACCCCTTTTGTATGTACTGCCAGAAAAGGAGAAAAAAGTGATTATTAGCATGAAGGTAACGATTTCTATAACTAAGGCAGAAGTTTTCAAAAACGTATGCTCTGGAGACCAGCAGGAGCAGGTGGGAACTTAGTAGGAATGCAAATTCTCTACAGAGAATACATTCAGAAACTCTGAGGGCGGGGCCCAGCAATCTGTGTTTTCACAAACCCTCCAGGTGCTTCTGCTGCAGGCTAAAGTTAAAGAAGGACTGCGCTAAGATACAAAAGCTCAAAACATACAACTTGTACAACTGAGGCTAAGTAACAGGTATCTAAATGTTACAAATGTTGCACTGGGTACTTACATTAGAAACTTTGGCTTTAGGACTTCCCTGGTGGTCCAGTGGATAAGACTCTGCGCTCCCAATGCAGGGGACACGGGTTTGATCCCTGGTCAGGGGAACTAAGATCCCACATCCCACATGCCACATGCCACACAGCGTGGGCAAAAAAAAAAGGAAACTTTGGCTTTTCAGTGAAGTGGAAATGAAATGTTTTCTTTGAAGCTATGAAATGTGAAGCTCACACTATTTTAAGCATGTTAATGAAACATTTTGCAATCTTTCAAAGAATTATGAGCAATATCATTAAAATTTCAGGTTGAGATAATAAATTTGAAATACACTTACTTGTAACTCATATAACTCATTGCTGTATCTTCCGTATTCAACCATTCCCCCAAATACTAATATTCTGGTACCATCACAGACAAATCCATGGGCAGCACAGCCTGGAGGGATGTCTCCTCTAACAGCTGGCAGGAACCACTGATTTGTAACTAGTTGCCAAAATAAAATTAAAACCAATTATAATAAACAGTTATCACAAACTATGAGTATGTACTTTTATATGAATCATTTATATCAGTGGTTCTTAATTGGGAATGATTTTGCCCCCCAGGGACAAACAAAAAAATTTCAGTTGTCAGAACTGCAGGAAGAGGGTGTTACTGGCAACTAGTCGGTAGAAGGCTGGGGATATAGGGCAGCCCCTAAAACAAACAAAATTATCCGGTTCAAATGTCAATAGTGCTTTTGTTGAAAACCCTGATCTATATCACTTAATTTCTCAACAAAAACCCTACTTGGGGAGCATCAACCTCTCCATTTTACAAGTGAAAAATCTGACACAGGTTCAGTAACTTTAGCGCTGATCCTTGACCAACTGGCAGAGCAAAATTCAAACCAGGTCTAACTTATTCCACAGCCAAGGTTTTTACAGTCTACCAAACTGTCGACTAACTTTTAAACTATTTTATGCTGGGGTGCCAGGAGGAGGAGAAGGTGAAAAAATAAAGTTTCCCCTACTCCACCATTTTATTAATTTCTAAATGACCACTACGATTAAGTTGTTTGGTCAAAGAAAAGTTATTGATCACGACATAGACCTCAAACTCATTAATTAGCCTTACAGCTTACAGCTTCCTCAGGACTGCTGGCGCATTTACAAGTGGGAAAAATGAAATTCCAACCTCCTTTCTGTTCCACGGAGGTACTCAAAGTCAGGGCCTCCGCGGCCGGGGGCATTTCTGATGTGCAGCGGCGCTGAAGCCGACAATCCTCCCCGAGCGCCGAACGGCTGAGCTGGGACACACACACCCACCCATGCAGACAGGCGCCGGTATCACCCACGAGCCACTTCCCCGCCAGTGAAGAGGACTACCAACGGGGTAAGAATCTTGACTGCCAACTGCCAGGTACGGGGCTGTATTGGGGGTGAAAGTACCAGAAGGCCTCTCGTTTTCCCTCCTCATCTCCCCCATATTCTCTTCCTCCTAAGGCAGGCAGGCAGGCAGGCAGGCAGGCAGGCAAAGACGGGAAAGGCCCGGAGGAGCTCTGGTTTGGAGGTGGGTTTTGACAGGGAGGGATCTCGGGGCCCCGGAGTGGGCGAGACTTCGGGAAGAGGCCCAGGCGGGTGGAAACAGTCTCTCTCGCCTACGTCCGCCAGCAGGGCTGGGGCGGGGGGGTCCGGGACCGCCTGCCCGAGCGCCGGCGCGCCCAGCTCGGGGGCCGGTTCCGCCCCGCGAACCCCGGGGAAACGGAGCTACGGCCCGGGACGCTGCGGGATTGGGGCCGCCCGGCCGAGACTCGCTCCCCGCCGCCCGCCGGAGGAGGTAGTGACCCGGCGGTGACAGCTGTCAGGGCCGCGGCCGCCGCCTCGTCTCCCCTCCCCCTCCGCGGCTCCCACAGGCGGGGCCGAAGAACCGCCGCCGCGCGCCTACCCGTGTTGTAGACGTGCAGCTCGTCGGCGATGCCCTCGTTGCCCCCTCCAAAGATGATCATCAGCTCCCGGATGGCCACCGCTCGGTGTCCGTGCCGGGCGCGGGGGACCGGCCCCGTGAAGGAGGAAACCCGCCTCCAGTTGAGGAGGCTGGGAGCCGCCATCTTCCCAACCCCCGCCCCTCTGTCCACAATGCACCGCGCCTGCTCCGGCGCCGCTGCTCCGGGAGGAGGGCTGGGACCCGCCTCCAGCTGTGCACACGGGAGGAGGGGAACCCCACGGAGGAGGGTGATGGTCACGTGACCGCGGGCGTCCAGGGCGAGGATGGAGGGCTGCGGGGAGCAGAGGGGGGTCCTGGCAAGGGAACCCCGCCGCCGCCCCCGGGTGACGTGGCTGGTGTTGGCACCCTGGACAAGGGATTTTAGGGTAGAAGGAAATTTCCTACCGACCAGTCTCCCCTCCCCATCCAGAGCCTCCAGTTTTTTATTTGCGGGAGAAGATACGCGTTTTCCTTTACGGCCACTTTGAGCATCTAGGATGTGCGGGCGAGTCAGACCCTTTAAAACAGGGGTCCCCAGGCCGCAGACCGCAACCTGTCCGGGCCTGTTAGGAAAGGGGCCACACAGCAGGGGATGAGCAGGAGGTGAGCGAAGCTTCCTCTTCGCCTGAACTATTCCCGCCCCCCATTCCGTGGAAAAATTGGCTTCCATGAAGCCCGTCCCTGGTGCCAAAATGGTTGGGGACAGATGCTTTAAACAATGACAACACAGCAAGAGAAAAGCTCTCGTAGAGGTTTTGAAGTGCCGGGAGCGCGGGGAGAGGAGAGGGAAGTCCATCTCTCGCCGAGGGCGTGACTGCGCGCAGAGCGCCGGGGCGTAGAGGATGCCCGCGAAGGCGGGGGCGGGGGGGGGTGGCGTCTGGACCATGGTGGAGAGGCCGCGAGCGCTGCGTGCCACCCGCGGCTAGGAACACCGGAGGGAAGGTCGGAGCTAAGCCTGCAAAGGCAAATCAGGCAGATCAGATTTGGAGGGTGACATGCCAAGAAGTTTAGGAACGGTGAGCCACGAAAGTTGTTTTGTTTTGTTTAAGCAGGTGGGAGGTTATATATAGATTTATCTTTTATTACTATCTAACATTTGAGGGTCTTTCATTGACAAGCACTGTCCTCCTTGCCTTATATGAATTAACTTGTGATTCTCTTAACAGTCCAGTGAAGTGGGTACTGTTATTTCCCTTTCGTGGATGGGAAAATGAGGCACAGAAAAGTCAAGTAATTTTCTCATAGGCACACAGCAGAAAAGAATTAGGGCCAGTGTTCAAACGCAGAACTTCTGATTCCAGAGCCCCAACCCCTAACCACTATACCATACTTACTGTGAATACAGTCATAAGTAACCCTGTTAAGTCCAGGCTGCTTTGTGATGTGGTCCTACACAGAATCACACTCAAAGAGATACAAGTCCAGCGGCAGAGGTGGGGCGGGGGGGAATGAAAGCAATTTAAATCCCTACCTCACACTCTCAAGAAGGTATCAAAGAGGGAATACGCATAATGTAGGCCAAATTTCCTAAAATTTCATTTCCCTCATCTTACTGTTTTCAATTTCTCTTGTATGCCTAGCTCATCTCTCCTCCCCCAATTCCCTCAAACCTAACCATGCCTCTCCCACCTTTTCATTCATCTAAACTTCCTTTTGAGAGGTAATTCTCTCCCTTTTAAAAAGGAATTCTTACTATTCTTTCCAGCTCCTGCTTTTCAAGTTCTTCCTGTCACTGATTAATTCTCCAGTTTCATAATATGGTCAAAGAAAATTTGGAATTAGAGTAGGAAGGTGGCTGGAAACAAAGAAAGCTGTGAATATTTATGTACTAGTATTTTTCTTGGTCACATACATAACATGGGCTCTTAAATGTTTCAGTTATAAAGTTTTTAGGTATCTGAAACAATACTGGAAAAGTTGGGGTAGAGCAATGAGTTTTTCACAAAACTTTAAATACTACATTTAAAGAATTGTATTTTATTCTGAGAATTTAGTGTTAAAATGTCCTAACTTTTATGACTGATGCTGTAAGTGGATGGTAGTTTTTTTTGTTTTGGTTTGGTTTTTTAATGTCCTTATAGCAAAAGACTAAGGGTAAAATTAAAAGTTGAAAACCCGATGTTGATATTCAAATAAAAAAAATCAAAACTGGTGTATGATATTTGAAAGTCTGAAAATCTCTGAACTAAGGGAGAGATGAACGCAAAATGTTAAGACAAAGGAGATTACAAGTGATAACTGGTTGCTTAGACAAGGAGCTTCAGGACAGTGGTGGAGGTCTGTATTAGTTTCCTAAGACTGCTGTAACAAAGTACCACAAACCAGGTGGATTAAAACAACAGAAATTTGTTGTCTCACAGTTCTAGAGTCTAGAAATCCAAAATCAGGGACATGATCCGTCTGAAACCTGTAGGGAAGAATACTTCCTTGCCTCTTTCTGGCTTCTGGTGGTGGCCATCAATCCTAGGCCTTCCTTGGCCTGTAGCAGCATCACTCCAACCTCTGCCTCCATCATCATATGGTGTTGTCCCTGTGTGTCTGTGTTTCTTCTCTTCTTATAAGTTCACCAGTCATATCAGATTAGGGCCCACCTAATGGCATCACCTTAACTTGTTTACATCTGCAAAGGCCTTATATTCAAATAAGGTCACAATCACAGGTTAGAACTTAAACATATCTTTTTTGGGGGGACACAGTTCAATACATGATAGGATGCTTAATCCAATGGGAAAGATATTTTACCAGAGCACCTTTGACTCAACACTGCTGAAGTGAGGAGTCTAGAATAGGTCCCCAATTCTCAAGAAAGCTACCTTCAATCTTTGAAACTTTAAGAATGGAAGTTACCACCTAGGAGGTGAGTGTAGCAAGGGAAGAGAAGAATGAGGCAGAATAGCGCCCTGAAGAAACCAACTTTTAAGAGGTAAAGACAGCAGGAGGCTCTCATGAACGAAATGGGGAACGAATAGCCAGAGAAGTCAAAAGGGAACTGGGTGAGGGCAATGTCAAAGAAGCCACAGGCTAAGGGGCTTTCACAGAGCGGAAGTGGTTATCAAAGCCAAGAGCCATAGAGAGGTCAGATAAGAAAAAGACGAAGAAGCAATGTCTGCAAACTAAGAGGTTATTAATGGCCTAGATTAAAATACTCAGTGGAGTAGGAGGAGGGAAGCCACAAAAGATCGAAGAATGAATAACAAGTGAGGACGCACAGATAACATGTATAGTCTACTTTTTACAGAGACTTGCTCCCAAAAGGAAAGAAAAAACAGTGGCTGGAGGGGAGAAATGGCTGTGTACAGAGCAAGCTCTTCTTATTCTTTTCCAAGGTTGAGACTTGAATATGATTGTGGGCTCAGAAGAAGGATCCAGTTGAAAAGGTAAGACTGAAGGAGCAATAGAGATGTCTTAGTCTGTTTAGGCTGCTGTAACACAATACTAGAGGCTGGGTGATTTATAAACAACCAAAATTTACTTCTCACAGTTCTGGAGACTGAAAGTCCAAGATCAGGGTGCCAGCATCGTCAGATTCTGCTGAAGACACTCTTGTAGGTTTCAGACTGTTGACTTCTCACTGTATCCTTACCTGGTGAAAGGGATGAAGGAGCTCTCTGGGGTCTCTCATAAGGGCATTAATCCCATTCATGAGGGCTCCACTCTTATGACCTAAGCACCAAAATACCAAAGACCCTACCTCCTAACACCATCACCTTGGGGGTGAGGATTTCAACATATGAATTTGGAGGGGGACACAAACATTTAAATCATAGCAAAAGAACATGTCATTTGGAAATGCTTTTTGTTACAAGTAGCAGAATATCCGACACAGTGTGGCTAAATGATAAGGCACTTAATTATCTTGCACAAGAAATCTGGGGTAGGTAGGTCTAGGGTTAATTCAGCAGTTCAGTGGTGTTACAGTTCCGGGTAGCAGCTCTGAATTTCTCTTGACTTTTCCTTTATGGTCAAAAGAAGGTCGTTGTACCTTTGGACATTGTGTCCCCATACAATCATGCCCAAAGGCATGAAGCAGGAGGACAGCCAGGATGGGGAAATAGAGCTTTCGTTTTACAGGGAGGAAAAGCATCTTTCCCAGAAGCCACCCAGCATACTTGCTCTTAGGTTTCACTGGCCAGAACTGGGGCATTTGGTATATTAAGATTACGTTAGCTATAGTGACAGAAATAGGCTTTAAAAGTTTATGTTTCTCCCATGTAAATGAACTTTGGAAAGGGCAGTCCAAAGCCAGCATGGAGGCTGTATTTCACCACATCTTCAGGAATTTGTAGACTTTGTGGATTGGAAGTCCTCCTTCCAACTCATGATCCAAGATGGCTGCTCCAGCTCCAGCTATTGCATCTACACTCCAGCCAGCAGGAAAGAGTAGGGGAAAGGAATGTTCCCCTCTCCAGAACACATTCTGGAATTGTACATGTTATTTCTGCTTACATCCCATATGCCAGTATTTAGTCACAAGGCCACAGCTAGTTGAAGGAAGTTTGTGAAATGTAGTTTTTATTTAGAATGGCCAAGTGCTCGGGTAATAGTCAAGGTTCTATCACAGAGAAAGAAGAGAAGAGCAGACCGTGGGGGTCTTCTTGCAGGAGGGTGGCTATAGGAGTCTAAGAAAGTGTTTTTGTTTGTTTGTTTTTAGCCTCAGTAATGAGAAGCAGGCAAGGGAGAAGAAGGTTGGAAATGAGAATTGGTGAGTTAACCAAGTAGGCCTGTCTCAGGGCAGGTTGAAACTTGATTGAGCAAGATCCTAGAGGATCAAGAAAAGATGGATTCAGAAGTACATGTAGATTTACACATGTACTAGGGTTGAATATATGCCTATCTCATAGATTATATAATTGTTTATATTCTATAAAAATATATTAGAAAACAGAAAGCTCATTGGACAGCGCTGCTCTAGCCTTTTGAAGTTACATTAGAGAAGATGCCTTCATCTGTCACCACTTTCTCTCCTTCACTCCCGCTCCCCCATATCAAACACCATCATTTACCTGGTAATTAAATGTATAGCATAGAGGTTAAGATCACAGGATTTAGAATTCAATAGGCATAGCCGTTTACTAGCTATGTGGTCTTGGTCAAATTATTTATTTTCTTTGAGCTTCAGATGCTTTGTCTATAAAATGGGGATTGTAATAGCATCTATTTCTTAAGGTTATTCTGAAGATCAACTGAGATAATATATGCAAAGTACAGGCTGTCCTTGCTTTGCATGAGAGTGCAGTTCTGTGAAAATGGCCATGGAAGCTGAAACCCTGCAAAGCGATCTGAATTACTAATGGGAAAAATTACAATTGTTTTGTTCATGATCTTTAAAAATTTTTGTCAAAACATTTAAAGTTCTCTTACTGTTGGTTTTAAATGTCTAAAGAAATGAAAAAAATAGTAGACTTAATATTTATTTGTTCTACTGTAATTTAAAACATTGGACATATTGAAGACGAAAATTAAATATTTAGGGTTTGTTTTGGTTTTGGTTTTGGTATAAAACTTACCAAGAGCAGCTGAGCAGTGCTTACCTTCTTGCCATATAACTTACTGTGAGGAGTGAGCATCTTTTCTGTGCCTTGGAAAATGGTCATACTCCTCTCTAAGTTTGGATCAACTTCCCATATTTTGTCCTTTGCACTTTTAACATCATAAAATACCTTTGAGAGTTCCTCTAATGTGATTTTTTTGCCCACGTCATTTCCCCTGGAACATCTCCATCCCTCTCATCACAACCACTTTCCTTATTTATGTTCATAAAATCACCCTTACTAGATTTTTCTGGCTGCATAGCTAGAGTTGAATAGCGACAGTATCATCCCATGGCCAACTAATTTCTTCTCTACCTTCATTTACCTTCGATTTGAATGTCACTCCCACTATTATCATTTTTTGTTTCTTTGCTAACATTTCTCTTTGTTGGCCAATTCTATTATCCATTTTTGTAGCTGTCACATGGGTTTATCACTGGGAATTAACGAAGCAACACAACTACATGCTTTGCTGTCTGTACATAAGCCGAACAACAGCTATCCAGTGACCAATCACTGACAGACTGTCAAAGAAGTGACATGATTGGTCACTCATCATTGATGTGGCTCTGTTATCAGCGTAGTAATTTTGTGGACTGAAAAGCTAGCAGCAAAGTTAGTAATTATCCAATTACTCAGTTGATATACTGTGGTAACAGATTTGAACTGTGTTGTAGGGGGCCTGATGTTATTAAACCGCACTGTGGTGACTGAAATTTGTGCTGATGCCACGCAGAGCAAGGACAGTGCTGCGCTTATGAAATGCCTAGCACATGGTTAGCATTTAGTAAGTAATAGATTGTTTAACTTCTATCATTTTCATTATATTACTACTGTTTCTACTCCCTGAGCTATGGGCCACTGAGGAGTCAGTCCGAGAGGGAGGGGCTGGTGCTGGGAGGTGGCAGACAGTGCAGTGTTTTCAGCCAAGAGTGTAAAATGGCCGTGTCCAAGGGATACCTTAATTTCAGTTGAGAACTCAGGCCAAGGGCTTATTGGCAGCAGTCTGAGAAGGGGTTTTGAGGAGTGCCAGCAGGTAGGCAGAGCTCAACAGCAGAGAGCCTAGGCAGGCGCTGTTCCTGAGATGAAGGGAGCAGATGGCGTCTGAGAGGTCTGCTCCCAGATCACAGGGCTCCAGCCATGGCCAGAGAGACGGCCAAGGCCTGGAGAGGGCAGCTGGCCAGAACAAGGCAGGACCCCAGGCCAGGTAGAGCCTACGCCAATTACCAGAGCAAGGAGCTGGCACAAAAGCCAGGGAGGAAAAGCAGTCATCTCACGTGGGAGAAAGGGACCCTGTGTGCAAAGAGTCAGGTGCAGGAGCGATTGCTGCAGCTTAGGGGGTAGCAGGCAAGAGCCAGAGCAGCTAAGCTCTGGACAAGGAGATGACCCATCACTGAGCCCCACCAGCCAACGAGAGGGAATTGAGGCCCCCATGGTTGTATTTCCTGCCCCATGTGGACGATCCTGGAGCCCAGCCGTGGGAGACCGAGGCAATAAATAGAGGCCTGTCAGCCTGACCCAGTGCAGTGATTCCCTGCTGCTGCACAATGCTGCTTCCTTTCCTTCCAGTCACATTTATCAGCCTTAATAGAGTTAATCTTACCTACTTATCTACGAAGTAATGCACTCAGCCAAGGCAGGCCCATTGGGTGAGAAATGATGAACATTTGGCTTTCAACTAATAAGAAATAAACATGGAATAATAATGACTCCGGGGCTTCCCTGATGGCGCAGCGGTTGCGCGTCCGCCTGCCGACGCAGGGGAACCGGGTTCGCGCCCCGGTCCGGGAGGATCCCACGTGCCGCGGAGCGGCTGGGCCCGTGAGCCGTGGCCGCTGCGCCTGCGCGTCCGGAGCCTGCGCTCCGCGACGGGAGGGGCCGCAGCGGTGAGAGGCCCGCGTACCGCGAAAAAAAAAAAAAAAAAAAAAATAATGACTCAGATATACATTGTGTTGACTAATGATAGCACAAATCGAAAATGCATATAGATCACATAGGACTGTGTTCAGGCAGATAACTGAAACCTAACCAAAGTGACTTAACCGCATCCAGGTTTATTTTCCTCACCCAGTTAGACGCTCCGTAAGTAGTCAGCTCAGGCTGCTGTGGTGACTCCTGGTGCCATCGGGGCTGAGGCTTCTCCTGCGTTCTTGCTCTGCCCTCCTCACTTAACACGTGCAGGGCTGCTGAGTCACCCAACGCCAGGGCGCAGATAGTTTCCATTTGCTTATGAAGATCTATTCTCTACTCTTCTTTAACTTGTTCAGCGCCGTGAGGCTGACCTAAATGTATTACATCACCTGACGTCTCCAGGTCTCTGACTTCCAGTTGGGTTTGGCCAATGGGAGGCGCCTCCAACAGGGGATTGTAAGGTTGGGGTAATGTACCTCCTAGTCCCTTTCGTGGGGGTGAACAGAGGTTGCTTCTCTTGGGCAGCCCTTCCCTGCAGCTGCTTTCTCCCAGTCCTGGTAACCACTCCCTTCTCTTGCCTGCAGGACTTCAGGTGGTAATGGCTCCCTGCATTGCCAACCCCAGGCTATAGCATCAATTCTTAACCAGGTTTCCCTAACACTGGCTGCACCTTTTCAAATGGTGCCTGTTTTCAGAGTCTCCACCATTAGCTCATTGGGGTGGGCCATCTGTGTCCTGCCGGGACCCTGACTGACTTGCCACGGCGGTCTCTGCGCGCAGCCCGTGGGACCGTATGCAGCAGCACGGGGTGGGCCTTTCATCCACAGGGCTGCAAGATGGCAGCTCCACCTCCAGGCACCAAGGTTGGGCTTCAGACAGGAGGAAAGAGCAAAAGGCAAACAGCTCTTTGCCGGGAAAACGATAGCTTTCTAGGAAGTCACAGCCAGCCAGCTTCCGCTCACATGCCGCTCTAGCTTCAGGACCTCTGAGGAGGTGAGTAGTTTTAACTGGACCGTTGCCACCTCAAATGACAGAGTGTTTCTATTTGAAGGGAAGGAGCAGAGAGGTTATTAAGTAGTACCAGGCTACCAGTGTTTGAAAGAGCATATAACTCATTTGCACTTTTTGAAAAAAGTTGCTGGTTGCTTACTGTTACAATTTCTTTCTCTTGTTTATACCTTGGGGTGTCTTCGTGCAACAACAGTAATAATAACTTCCGTGTGCTGAGCCCTTACTGAGTGCATTACATGCATGATGTCTTTCAACTCTCACAAGAAGCTTCCTCACCTTACAGATGAGGAAACTGAAGGTGAGAGTTTCGGGAATGTGTAAGTGTAACATCTGAGCTAACACCTAGGTCTGTCTGTCTGTCTACTAGCCCAAGCTAGTAGCCACTACACTTCGGGTGCCCCTTATATCCTATATCTCTTTCTAGTCTCATTTCTTCCCCAGGGGAGAATCTGCATCCAATTTGGAAATATAGGTCATAGACGGTAAGCCTCTTGCAGCTCAGCACATGGCCCAGCAGAAATAAAGGAGGGGCTTCTCTGGTGGCGCAGTGGTTAAGAATCCGCCTGCCAATGCAGGGGAGACGGGTTTGAGCCCTGGTCTGGGAAGATTCCCACATGCCTCAGAGCAGCTAAGCCCGTGCGCCACAACTGCTAAGCCCTCAAGCCACAACTTCTGAGCCCACACGCTGCGACTACTGAAGCCCACGAGCCTAGATCCCGTGCTCTGAAACAAGAGAAGCCACCAAAATGAGAAGCCCACACCGCAGTGAAAGTAACCCCTGCTCGCCACAACTGGAGAAAGCCCACTCGCAGCAACAAAGACCCAAAGCAGCCAAAAAAAAAAAAGACTAGTGCCGCTGAGAAACTGAATTTTATTTATATTTATTTATTTATTTATTTTTAAACAAACATAATTTCTTTTTATTTTATTTATTTTTTATTTTTGGTTGCGCCGGCTCTCAGGTGTGGCAGGCAGGCTCGTTAGTTGCGGCTTGCTGGCTCCTTAGTTGTGGCACATGTGCTCCTTAGTTGCGGCTGGTGGGCTCCTTAGTTGTGGCATGTGAACTCTTAGTTGCAGCATGCATGTGGGATCTAGTTCCCTGACCAGGGATCGAACCCACGTCCTCTGCATTGGAAGGCAGATTCTTAACCACTGCGCCACCAGGGAAGTCCCGAGGAACCGAATTTTAAATTTTACTTAGCTTTAATCAATTTAAATTAAAAAAACTGATTCACGATTCAGTTATTGGAAAATTTTTGAAGTATGTTTGGAGCAACCTGAATATGTGAATCTATTTTTTAACCTGTAAATTTTATCAAATCTAAATACATATCAATTATTTCTGATGAAATTTAGTTTGGGAATTGAGATGTGTTGCAGGTGTAAAATACACACCAGATTTCAAAGGCTTCATACAAAACAAAAAGTGTCAAATGTCTTGTTACTAAGTTTTATACCAATTACATGTTGAAATAATATTTTTGTATATATTATGTTAAGTAAAATTTATCATTAAAATTAATTTTACCTCTTTGTACTTTTCTAAAGTGACTACCAGAAAATTTTCAATGACGACGTGGCTTGCGTTATATTTCTGTTGGGCACTACCACTTTAGAAGGTGGCAGTGATCAGAGGCAGACTCCTTTCTTTGCAGGAATGAGGGAGAGAGGCCATTGCTAAATAAATTCCATGATCCCAGGCAAAGTGCTGGCACCATTTCCTGGATTTCTGAGAATCAAAGGCAGGAACACAGAACAGCACAGAGCTGGGTGGGGTTGATTCACTGCCTGATTCCTTTCCGTGTTCAGTCACAAAACACACCATCTTGGTCGAAGGGAGACCACGGTTTTTATCTGGGCTTTGATTTGGGGACAACAGTATTTTAATGACTAGGGCATTTTAGGAGAAGCTAGTGGCCAGGAAAGATATTCTTAAAATCAGTATGAGCTTAATTTTTTCACTTCTGCCCTCTCAAAGTTTACCTTAGACCCAATGTGTGGTGGAAATTCACCCTCCAAGCATCTGCTTTTCTCCAGTTTGGAATGTTTTCCTCCAGAGCAGTCTTGTTTTTGAAATGATTTGCGGGCTGCCGGAGGAGGCTGCGAGAGGAAGTCTGACCCGCCAAGCCCATCTGGAAGTGGTTTCAGGGGCCACATCACTCGACCAGCACAACGCCTAGATTCCCAGCTGCCTGGAACAGGGGTGGAAGAAACCCGAGCTGCTCCAGAGTCTGCGCAAGCAAGGGAGGTGCAGTGGGGGAGGAAGACTGTCTTGGAAACGGAATATTGGCCTTGAGGCTCTCCAGCCCTTTGAGATTTCCAATGGGATTGTAGAAGCCGCTGACGCTGTGTGAAGGGCAGCATCCCAGGGCCAGCCACGATTTGAATGCTCTGCCCTGCAGCTCTTCTGGACGGAGGAGCCCTGCCCTCACCGCTCACCAGGTAAACAGAAATTTACAGCAGGGTGACAGCCTTTCTATTTCACTCTGGCCTGCTGGCAGCTGTCCTTTATTTTGCTGTAGATTCAAGAAAGTAAATCAGAGGTGGACTGTCCCACGCAAACCACCTTCAGGCACTCCAGCTGATGTTTGGGGCATGCTAGCGGCATCTTCTTCTTCTTTCTTTTTTCTTTTTTTTTTTTTTTTTGCCATCGCTGCAAATCCAAAATATTCAATGTGCAAGTTTTTCACATTCTGGACTGCTTTTCCAGACCTGGGTTTATCTCTGTCCCCCTACCCCCAAATAGTGTGATTTACTTACTATTTTCATCATATTTTAAGTGTGGAAATCATCTGTTAGCTAAGACTGGATAAATGCTAGCATTTAATGCTGGTGTGTTTCTGAGCCACAAAAGATTTAATTGAGTTGTGATTCATGTTTTCAGAATCTGTCCTAGAAAGCTATTCTGAGGGCCCCAATCCCCCCCAAAAGGACTGGTAGCTGTATGAAATCTAAATGAGGCTTATTGTAAATATGGTAGTCATAACGGTCGGGTTGAAAATTCTTTTTAACTTTCAAAAAAATGTCTTCTTTTGTTCACTTTATGAGCAAGCGTAATACATTGGCTAAGCCTGATATATAACTTATGACATAAGTTAAGAAGGGATAGTTACTATAGGAGTAAGAAGAGAGAGAGGAAGAAAATATGATATCCAAACATCTGAATGTGCTGTGGAAAAAAGTCAGTCCTCTAGCTGTTTGGCCCATGCAGCCAAATATCCAAAGTGACATTGGTTTGTTTTGTCTTTTCCTCTGAATGTTTTGGTGTTGCATTTGTATACAGTATCCTTTGCTTGCTGCATAATGGAATTCCAGGCTTCCATCTAACTCAGAGCAGTGCAGGGCAGTGGTGGGAACATGGGCTCTGGGGTCCGACTCACAAAGGTGAGCCTATGCGCTGCCACTTATAAGCTTTATAAGCTTTGACTCTGGGTGACTCTATCTCTTCATCTGTAAAATGGGAATTAAGCGACATCATGTGTCTAAAGGACATAATGCAGGATCTGCAGAGTAGTGAGCCTCAGGGGAGGTCAGCTTCTCTGGTGGTGCTGATGATGACAACGTTGATGGTGAAAGTGACCACACACCCTGCACTGGGCCGCAGCCCTGCTTTTGACACATTGTTCCCTCCCATAGTCCAGTCGTCCAGGTGTTCCTCACCTCCGTCCAAGTTGTCTCTCCAGGGTTCTGCTTCCTTCCTTCTTCTCTTCAAACACCTCTCCTTTTTTTCCACTCTGGCTGTCTTTAGTTCTCCTGCTTCTTCCCTTGCTGAGAGAAAGACATGCTCAGCAAGCCAAGGCCCTCACCATTTTCATTCCTAGTTCCCAGGGGGCATGATTCTAAAGATTTCTTTTATTTCAGCATCTGCCAAAGAATGTTCCAAAGAAGATAGTCCCCTGGGGAAAATACGTTCTTTGAGCCATATCCCCCTCTCAGCACTGTCAAGGCATGATGGCATTTTAAAGGTCCTGAGAAGTCCTGCAGAACAGGGGTCTCCAACCCTCGGGGCACAGACTGGTACCGCTCCGCGGCTGTTAGCAACCGGGCCGCACAGCAGGAGGTGAGCGGTGGGCGAGGTCAAGCAAAGCTTCATCTGCCGTTCCCCATCGCTGTCATTACCGCCTGAACCGTCCCCCCCGCAGCCTCCCCCTACCGTCTGTGGAAAAATTGTCTTCCACGAAACCGGTCCCTGGTGCCAAAAAGGTTGGGGACCGCTGCTGCAGATGAGAAATCTGCTTACGTTTGTTTTTTAACACTGTGATTCCCAGTTGACACAGAGCCATTTTATCACATCACATAGATTAACACAGGCACTCTGCAATATCCTATTCTTTTTTAAAATTTATTTATTTTTTATATCTTGGCCATGCCATGTGGCATGTGGGATCTTAGTTCCCCGACCAGGGATCAAACCCGCACCCCCTGCAGTAGAAGCAGAGTGTTAACCACTGGACTGCCAGGGAAGTCCCTGCAATATCCTATCCTGACCACACGTGTTTTCACCCTGGTTCCTCTCATGGACATCCTACTTCCTACCTTTCCTGGCAAACACCCAAGGGGACATCTTATTCTCCCTTCCCTGGTTAAGGACAGATGATTGATCACGCATGCCATATTGATACGTAGAAAGTCTGGCCTAAGGTGGGCAGCAGGGATCAGCAAACGTTCCCTGCAAAGGGCCAGATAGGTGGCTTTGCAGGCCAGATGGTCTCCATCGTGACGACTCAGTTATGCGGGAGTAGTGTGGAAATGGCCGTGGAAAAAACATCAAACAGCAACATCAAAGAATATGCCTGGCTATGTTCCCACAAAACTTTATTTTTAAAAAATGGTGATGGGCAGGATCTGGCTGTAGTTTGTCGGCACCTGGTCTAAAGCCATGTTGTGAAAGAATGCCTCAATCCATCATAGGAGAAAGCAGGATGGGTCGTCCGCAAACTGAAGACATCCCCACCCTGTTTATTTTGCTGGATCAGGAGTAAGCCTTTCATGCTCCAGCAAAAAGTAAAAAGGCCAGAGGTGTTTTGTTGGAGGCCAAATTCCTAAGTCCTGGTTTTGTCCTTCTTTCTCTTTTCTTCAAGTGAACCCATGCTCCTGTCCTGTTCATAATTCTGTAGTCTGCCTGGTTTAAGTTGAAGTGCTCTATTAATTGTATTTTATGTACATGTGAACTTCAGGGTCAAGTCTTAGAGAATACCGTGAAATCACAGAGCTTCTTGGCAGATCTCTTAACCTCCCTGAACCTCAGTTTCCTCATCAGTAAACTGAGAAGAATAACCTTATAGGGTTGTTGTGGGAATCAAATTAATTAATATACATATAAAGGTCTTAGAACAATGCCTGGCTAATAGAAATTACTATGTAAGTGCCTCCTATTATCATTGTAATAAATTATTTAATTTAACCTGCAAAACAATCCCATTTTACAGGCTGGGTTTTGTAAATTGCCCAACATTACACAGTAAGAAATGAGGCAGAACCAGGATTCAAAGTCAGCTCTGTCTATTGACGAAACCCATGATATTTCCACTCAGGTACACGCCCTTCCAGATTTAAGTCATTCAAAAATACACTTTAGGAGCCCCTCTTTTATATTCCTTTTTGATTCCCAGGTCCTTTCCTATTACCTCCTTACCTGAACCCATGGCAGACATGATTAATCAATCACAGTGCCCTTCCTTCCCTCCTTCTTTCCTTCTTTCTTTCACTGAGTCTTGTGATGGCTTTAGACTCCTCAATTTGTCAGTCCTGAAAGCTCCTACCAACTGATTAGAGTTGGCATGTAAACTAAAACTTATGGGCTCTGATTTTTGGAATACTTTTCTGGAGTCCCTCCCACTTTTGCCTTTTCTTCCAAGGCAGAGCTAATCCCCTTAGCCACTGCCAGGTCTTAAGACATTCTTTCCAGGTTTGACCATAGGCCCAAACTCTTCGACATTTGGTAAAACAACTCCCCATGCAAGATCTTCTGGGACCTGATCCCCTGCATCGGCAGGCGGACTCTCAACCACTGCGCCATCAGGGAAGCCCCCGGGACCTGTTTTTACACCTAACAGACATTTCTCTGGTCCAGATCAATTCCCTAAGCTCTCCTTTTTCTTCCTAGTCACAGGCCCTAGGACCTTTCCTCTTTGAAGCTCCAACCATCCAGGACCTTACCTAGGGATTTCCTCTTTCCAGCACTGTGAGATGACTCCCCAGCTGCATCTTTCTTGCTGTCCTGAAGACAGGCCTATGGGCTCTTAATGCTGAAGGCGCGACTATTTGTTACTACAGGGAAACTACAACACAGAAGTCACTCAGCTTAGGAAAGCTTACAGAGGCTCAGGGGACATGGTTCTGGGGCTCCTTGTTGTGATGGTAAGAGAAAGGCCAATAAGAAGACCCGAGCCCTCCGCTTTTATTTATTTATTTTAAAAATAAGTTTATTTATTTGTTTGTTTATTTATTTTTGGCTGTGTTGGATCTTCGTTGCTGCGTGCAGGCTTTCTCTAGTTGCGGTGAGTGGGGGCTACTCTTTGTTGCGGTGCGTGGGCTTCTCATTGTCGTGGCTTCTCTTGTTGCGGAGCATGGGCTCTAGATGCACGGGCTTCAGTAATTGTGGCACGTGGGCTCAGTAGTTGTGGCTCATGGGGTCTAGAGCACAGGATGAGTAGTTGTGGCGCATGGGCTTAGCTGTTCCGTGGCACGTGGGATCTTCCCATACCAGGGCTCTAACCCGTGTCCCCTGCATTGGCAGGCAGATTCTTAACCACTGAGCCACCAGGGAAGCCCCTGTTTTTATTCTTGTAGTGGGACCATCAACCTGGCTTTACCCTCCTTCTGGCTTTTTCCTTAGTGAGGGTATACAGACCATTTTCTTCCTGGGATTGAAGAACAGAACAACAAGAGCCCTTTCTTCCTCTCTCCTATTTCTCGCTCATTCATTCCACAGACATTTCTTGAGGCACGCAGAGGTAGGTCGGCCACAGTCCCTGTCCTCTGTCATCTCATGGTCTAGTGGAGGAGTAGGCACACCCATGATATTAGAGCACAGTGTTCTGAGTGCAGGGATAGGCATAGGAATGGAGATTAGGGGAGCACCCAGGCAGGGTAATCAGGTAAGGCTTCCTGAAGGAGGAGGAGGAGTCTTTAAAGCACAAGTAGCAATTTACTGGGGAAAGAGGAGGGGAAAAGGCATTCCAGGCAGAGGGGACTGAATGAACTAAAGTTCAGCGACAAGAAAAACATAGAGGGCTTCCCTGGTGGTGCAGTGGTTAAGAATCCACCTGCCAATGCAGGGGACATGGGTTTGATCCCTGGTCCAGGAAGATCCCACATGCCGCTGAGCAACTAAGCCTGTGCGCCACAGCTACTGCAGCCTGCACGCCCAGAGCCTATGCTCCACAACAAGAGAAGCCACCGCAGTGAGAAGCCCGAGCACCACAACAAAGAGTAGCCCCACCTCGCCACAACCAGAGAAAAGCCCGCGCGCAGCAACGAAGACCCAATGCAGTCAAAAATAAATAAATAAATAAATAAATAAATTAATTAATAAAAGAGAAGCATAGACCTGGGTGTGAAGGACAGTGGAGGGCTGGATACTAACTTTCAACCAGTTCAGCTTAGACGGAAGGCATGGCACAGAGGACCTAGGGGAATCTTAAGCTCCAATCTTAACCTTTTGGTACTGGATTTCCAGTGCAGGGCTTTAGGGAGGAAAGGAACACTCAGAGTAGTGGGGTTTTTTTGTTTGTTTGTTTTTGTTTTTTTGATTGAAGTGTAATTGATTTACAATGTTATGTTAGTTTCTGGTGTACAGCAAAGTGATTCAGTTATATATATGAGTGTGTGTGTGTGTGTGTGTGTGTGTGTGTGTTCTCTATGTTTTGCTAGAGTACTTCAAAGTGATTCAGTTATATATATGAGTGTGTGTGTGTGTGTGTGTGTGTGTTTGTATACACTTTTTATACACTGTATATATTCACTTTTTCAGATTCTTTTCCATTATGGTTTATTACAAGATATTGAATATAGTTCCCTGTGTTATACAGTAGGTCCTTGTTGTTTATTTTACATTATAGTAGTATGTGTGTGTTAATCCCAAACTCCTAATTTATCCCTCTCCCCCCAATCCCTTTCCCCTTTGGTAACCATAAGTTTATTTTCTATGTCTGTGAGTCTGTTTCTGTTTTGTAAATAAGCTCATTTGTATCATATTTTACATTCCACATATAAGTGGTATCATATGCTATTTGTCTTTCTCTTTCTGACTTCACTTAGTATGATAATCTCTAGGTCCATCCATGTTGCTGCAAATGGCATTATTTCATTCTTTTTTATGGCTGAGTAGTATTCCATTGTGTGTGTGTGTGTGTGTGTGTGTGTGTGTGTGTGTGTGTTTGTGTGTGTGTATATATACCACATCTTCTTTATCCATTCGTCTATCAATGGACATTTAGGTTGCTTCCATGTCTTAGCTATTGTAGGTAGTGCTGCTATGAACATTGGGGTGCATGTATCCTTTCCAATTAGTTTTCTCTGGGTATATACCCAGGATTGGGACTGCTGGATCATATAGTAACTGTTTAGTCAGTAGGATTCTACAAGACAACTGGCTTGTCTTCTTCCAAAAAAAGTTCATGAAAAATAAAAAGGCAGTGTGGTGAGGTGGGACTGATCAAGAGTAAAAGAAACTAAAGATATGACAACCAAACTATAAAAAACAATATTGGAATAATGGGGACATTTTGAATATGGAATGCTTATCCAGTGATGTTAAATTAATGTTATTTTTCTTAGGTGTGATAATGGCATTGTGATTATATAGGAGGATGTCCTTGTTCTTAAGAGATGCACACTGAAGTATTTAGGGCTGAAGAGTCATGTGTATATATATATATATATATATATATATATATATATATATATATAAAATATACATACATATATACAGAGGGAGAGAAGAAAAGAGAGAGAGAAAGAGAGAAAGGAAATATGGCAACGTGTTAGCAATTGGTGAATCTGGTGTAGGGTGTATGAAAATTCATTCTTTCAACTTTTTGGTAGATTTGAAATGTTTCAAGTGATAAAAAGAAAAGGAAAAATCGAACAAAAAAATAAGGGTACTCGGGACGGGACTTCCCTGGCAGTCCAGTGGTTAAGACTCTGCACGTTTCCACCGCAGGGGGCACGGGTTCCATCTTTGGTCAGGGAACTAAGATCCGCCATGCGGCATGGCCAAAAAAAAAAAAAGGTACTCAACCTGCATGTATATTTCAAATTAATTTACTATAATTATTAAGCAACAAAAATAGTCACTGTGACAGCTGTACCAGTGATGGATTGGGAAAGGGGAGGGAGCAGAAATCCTAGAGGCAGGAAGTCCAGGAGGGAAGTTACTGCAGAGTTAATCAGTGAGATGAGGCAGGGTAGAAAGGAGATGGATTAAGAAACACTTAGGAGGTGAAACTGTAGGAATCTGGCGTTGGTTGGATGAGGGATTGGGAGGGAGCGGTGGAAGAGGATGCTCAGAGAACACTGAGGAGGAGCTTCTGCAGGGCAGGTGCTGATTTCAGTTGTGAACAGATGAGGTCTGAGGTGCTGTGCAGCTTCCTGGAGGAGAGGGTCACGTGTTCTATAAATCTTTTATATTATAAAAGTATTTATATTATAAAAATATTTATAAGTCTGTAAATATTTTTGAGGGTTCATATCTCCAGGCAGTCATGCTGGGCATATGGCAATGAACAAAACAGACAAAATGCCCTGCCTTCAAGGAGCTTATAGCCTATCACCGGGAGGGAAACAATAAACCAGTGATGAAATGGGCAGTATGTTGGACGGTGGTCATTGCTGAGGAGAAGTGACATATACGTGTTGCTGAGGTTAGGGGGTTTTGACGGAGTCTGGGGGACGCAAAGGAGCCAGCCACATGGATATCTGGCAGGAGTGTTCCAGGTGAAGGGAATAGCATTCCCGGTGGAGGGAACGAGTGTGAAAGGCTCTGAGGCAGGAGAGTGCCTGGCAAGGAGGCCAGTGTGATCGGGTGAGAACTTGTAGGACACTGTACAGACTTTGGCTTATACTCTGAGAGAAATAGCGAGGGCTTGGAGAATTTTAAACAGAAAACAACACAACCAACTAAAAGGAGACACAGGCAGAATCATCCAGTCAAAGGATGGTGGTGATCAGGCCAGGGAGAAGGCGGTACTGGTGGTGAAGATCATGGATATATTTTGAAGGTGGAACTGACAGGATTTGTGGTCAGTCCATCTGTGGGGAATGAGAAACAGCGAAGGGTCAAGGATAACACCAAGTTTATTTTCGCTGTAGCAATTAGAAGAATGGAGTTGCCGTTGTGCAGTTGGGGGAGATGATGGAAGATGTGTGTTTTGGGCAAATGTCAGGAGTTCGAATTTGGACATGAGGATGCTGTCAAGTGGAGCCACCCAGGGGACTCTTGGCTTTAGGAGTCTGGAGTCCACGTGAGAGATCTGGGCTGGAGACAGTAATTTGGGAGTTGTAGGCATATAAATAGTATTTCAAGCCAGGAGAGTCCACCATTTAGAGGTTCCAGAGATGGGGGAACAACCACAGAGGCTGAGGATGAGCGGTCCCCAAAGGTGGTGCGGAAGCAGGTGAGCGTGGGGTCCCGCAGGCTACGTACAGGGCGTGTGTAGAGGAGGAGAGAGCGGGCAGGTGGCCTGCACCTCCCGTACACCTGGGCCTCGCCCGCATAGTAAGAGTCCTGTGCTGCACTTGCTCGCAGGCAGGAACCATGGTAACCCAGAATATGCTCTCCCACGCTCTTCCCCAGACACTCGTTTCCCTTGGCCCCAGATCTCTGCTTCTTATTCTATGTCTTCTTAAGATGTGTTGCAGCTGTTTCCTCCAGCTTTCATCCCTGACCCGCCCCCATCACTCCTCTGCCCCTTTACAGCTCTGACCCCTCTGCGAAATCCATACCATCAGCTCCTCTCTAGAAGCTGCAAACATCTCTTGCGCACCTGCTTAATCTATTAGAATGCTTTTGACTGCGAGCACTGGAAATACCAGTTTATAGCAGCTTAAATGGAACGTGCCACCGTCAGAGATGAGATGAAATTGTGAAGAGGGAGAGAAGTATGCCAATCAGGCATATCGAATCTTTATACAATTTCATATGTTTTTAAAAAAGTAAATGAAACAGGGAATTCCCTGGCAGTCCAGTGGTTAGGATTCCATGCTTCCACTGCAAGGGGCTGGGGTTCTATCCCTGGTCAGGGAACTAAGATCCTGCAAGCTGTGAGGCACGACCAAAAAAATAAATAAATAAAAAGTAAATGAAACAGGCTTTCTCTTGGAGGTACATGCTTCTCAGGGACTCCTTTCTGCCTTGTATTCTAAAAGCACCTTAGAAGGTTTCCTACAAGAATCTGCCTCATGAATTTCCCTCCTCGGCTCACTACTGCTGTGCCTTGCAATTAGATGTGCATATCAGTTTCCTGAATCCTCTTATTTTATCATTTTTTAAAAAAATTATTTATTTATTTTTGGCTGCATTGGGTCTTCGATGCTGTGCGTGGGCTTTCTCTAGTTGCAGTGAGTGGGGGCTACTCTTCATTGCGGTGCGCGGGCTTCTCACTGCGGTGGCTTCTCCTGTTGCGGAGCACGGACTCCAGGTGCACGGGCTTCAGCAGTTGTGGCCCGCGGGCTCTAGAGTGCACGCTCAGTAGTTGTGGCACACGGGCTTAGTTGCTCCGCGGCGTGTGGGATCTTCCTGGACCAGGGCTCGAACACGTGTCCCCTGCATTGGTAGGCGGGTTCTCAACAACTGCGCCACCAGGGAAGCCCCTCTTATTTTATCTTAAAGAGATTTTAGAGTTGCAATGTGCTGGACAGGGGAAAGATGAGCCCCCTTGCCACATGAGTCAGCACGTAGTCTTTGGCATGAGCTCAGTAGTTAGAGTAACGGAGCACTCAAGGGAGAGCAGACCAACCTCGCCTGGGAGCTGTGAAATTTCATCAACACACAGTGACATCTGTTACCTGGAGCCCACCTCACCTACCTCTGGGGTAGCCAGAATAGCCTTTCATGAGTTTCACAACCTTGTGGTTAAAGAGCATCAGATTTGAAGTCAGAGAGCCCTAATTTCAAATCCCTGTTCTACTATTTACCAGCTGTATGATTTTGAGCAAGTTACTGACCCTCTCTGAGCCACAATTTCCTCATTTGAAAAATGGAATTAGTAATATATCCATCCCGTTCTGGCCACAGGGACTGTATTTGTAAGGATTCGTTTGCAAGAAATTGAACCTCATTTCAAAGAAGTTTAAGGAAAAGAGGGGAATTGATTGGCTTGGCTGACTGGGATATACAGGGAGGAGCTGGCCTCAGGGATTTGGAGCCCAGAGCCTTCTGGTCTCCCCCGCATTCTCTCCTGTGGTACCAGATGGTCTCTGGAAGGGAACAGACATGTGGCCAAAGACCATTCTAGGCTGACATTACCTCAAAAAGTTAGCCGAATGTATATCATCCAGAATAGTAAATGGATAAAAGGTACCTGAAACTAATCTCAGAAGAATTGTAAGTAGCATGCTTTTTGACTCAATTCTTTCCCAAGTGCAAGAGGGGAAAAAGGAGAAGGGCCGTTGCAGATGCACTCAGAGCTCCTGGGTGTACAGTCTATATCCCGGGAAAGTGAAAGGGACATTGTAGCCAGTTGTTTACAGTGAGTTAAAGGCTTGAATGAAATCCCTGTTGAAGAGTTTCCCTAGATCACTGCCAAGAAGTTCTCACAACACTTTGGTTCCTAAAGAAGCCCTGGGGTACTATGCCATCCTGCCTTCTCTGTCATGTTGCTGATTTCTAAAGGTTACTATTCCCTGTTTGCTGACGGCTGCATCCAGTCAAACGTCAAGTTCAGAAGTTCTTTTTTTTTTTTTTTTGCGGTTTTCTTTTTTTTTACTGTTGTGGCCTCTCCCGTTGCGGAGCACAGGCTCCGGACGCGCAGGCTCAGCGGCCATGGCTCACGGGCCCAGCCGCTCCGCGGCACGG
>NC_041219.1:36807720-36809309 GCF_002837175.3 Physeter macrocephalus | reverse complement strand
CGGACTGGGGCACGAACCCGTGTCCCCTGCATCGGCAGGCGGACTCTCAACCACTGCGCCACCAGGGAAGCCCCAGAACTTCTTTCGAAGGACCGTAATTAAGAAGGATCAATTTAATTTTAAAATAAATTTTGAGTTTTCAAGACAAATTGTTATTTATGGTAAATTAGCTCATTTGTTTGTTTGTTTTTTAAGATAAAGGAAGTCAGTTTCCAACTCCTGGAAAATGCCACAAAGAAATGAATGAATATGTGACAAAATTTAATTTTAGATTTCCAAACTAAGATGAATTTTTTTTTTCCTCCAGCAAAAATGGGTTTATTCAGAATTAGCAGAGAATTTGAGGTCTGCAACCATGGTGAGCCACATGCAAGTTCCCTCATGGCAAGAGGAGAACACTTTTTTAGAGGGGTAAAGGGAAGCTGGGAGGGCTACAAAAACAGGGACTGTGGCTTTTCTTTTTCTTTTTTTTTGAATTTTATTTATTTTTTTATACTGCAGGTTCTTATTAGTCATCCATTTTATACATATTAGTGTATACATGTCAATCCCAATCTCCCAGTTCATCCCACCCCCCCCCCCCCCCCCCCCCGGTCCCCTTTCCCCCCTTGTGGTGTCCGTATGTTTGTTCTCTACATCTGTGTCTCTATTTCTGCCCTGCAGACCGGTACATCTGTACCATTTTTCTAGGTTCCACATATATGTGTTAATATACGATATTTGTTTTTCTCTTTCCGACTTACTTCACTTTGTATGACAGTCTCTAGATCCATCCACGGCTCTACAAATGACCCAGTTTCGTTCCTTTTTATGGCTGAGTAATATTCCATCTTTTCTCCACACCCTCTCCAGCATTTGTTGTTTGTAGATTTTCTGATGATGCCTATTTTAACTGGTGTGAGGTGATACCTCATTGTAGTTTTGATTTGCATTTCTCTAATAATTAGTGATGTTGAGCAGCTTTTCATCTGCTTCTTGGCCATCTGTGTGTCTTTTTTGGAGAAATGTCTGTTTAGGTCTTCTGCCCGTTGTTGGATTGGGTTGTTTGTTTTTTTAATATTGAGCTGCATGAGCTGTTTATATATTTTGGAGATTAATCATTTGTCTGTTGAGTCGTTTGCAAATATTTTCTCCCATTCTGAGGGTTATCTTTTCATCGTGTTTGTAGTTTCCTTTGCTTTGCAAAAGCTTTTAAGTTTCATTAGGTCCCATTTGTTTATTTTTGTTTTTATTTCCATTACTCCAGGAGGTGGATCAAAAAAGATCTTGCTGTGATTTATGTCAGAGTGTTCTTCCTATGTTTTCCTCTAAGAGTTTTATAGTGTCTTGTCTTACATTTAGGTCTTCAATCCATTTTGAGTTTATTTTTGTGTATGGTGTTAGGGAGTGTTCTAATTTCATTCTTTTACATGTAGCTGTCCAGTTTTCCCAGCACCACTTATTGAAGAGACTGTCTTTTCTCCATTGTATATCCTTGCCTCCTTTGTCATAGATTAGTTGACCATAGGTGTGTGGGTTTATCTCTGGGCTTTCTATCCTGTTCCATTGATCTATACTTCTGTTTTTGTGCCAGTACCGTATTGTCTTGA
>NC_041219.1:36805364-36806992 GCF_002837175.3 Physeter macrocephalus | reverse complement strand
ATCCTGCAACTTTACCAAATTTATTGATTAGCTCTAGTAGTTTTCTGGTGGCATCTTTAGGATTCTCTATGTATAGTATCATGTCATCTGCAAAGAGTGCCGATTTTACCTCTTCTTTTCCTGTTTGGATTCCTTTTATTTCTTTTTCTTCTCTGACTTCCGTGGCCAGAACTTCCAAAACTATGTTGAATAATAGTGGCGAGAGTGGACATCCTTGTCTTGTTCCTGATCTTAGAGGAAATGGTTTCAGTTTTTCACCATTGAGAATGATGTTTCCTGTGGGTTTGTCGTATATGGCCTTTATTATGTTGAGGTAGGTCCCCTCTGTGCCCACTATCTGGAGAGTTTTTATCATAAATGGATGTTGAATTTTGTCAAAAGCTTTTTCTGCATCTATTGAGATGAGTGTGTGGTTTTTTTCCTTCAATTTGTTAATATGGCAATGACTGATTTGCGTATATTGAAGAATCCTTGCATTCCTGGGATAAATCCCACTTGATCATGGTGTATGATCCTTTTAATGTGTTGTTGGATTCTGTTTGCTAGTATTTTGTTGAGGATTTTTGCATCTATATTCATCAGTGATATTGGTCTTGTCTGTTGTGACTTCTCCTTTTTCATTTCTAATTTTATAGACTCGAGTCCTCTCCCTCTTTTTCTTGATGAGTCTGGCTAATAGTTTCTCAATTTTGTTTATCTTCTCAAAGAACCAGCTTATAGTTTATTGATCTTTGCTATTGTTTTCTTTGTTTCTATTTCATTTATTTCTGCTCTGATCTTTATGATTTCTTTCCTTCTACTAACTTTAGGTTTTGTTTGTTCTTTTTTCTGTAGTTCCTCTAGGTGTAAGGTTAGATTGTTTATTTGAGATTTTTCTTGTTCTTGAGGTAGGCTTGTATTACTATAAACTTCCCTCTTAGAACTGCTTTTGCTGCATTCCACAGGTTTTGGATCTTCATGTTTTTCTTGTAATTTGTCTCTAGGTATTTATTGATTTCCTCAGGGATCTCTTGGTTATTTAGTAATGTATTATTTAGCCTCCATGTGTTTGTGTTTTTTATGTTTTTTTGCCCTGTAATTGATTTCTAATCTCACAGTGTAGTGGTCAGAAAGGATGATTGATATGATTTCAGTTTACTTAAATTTACTGAGGCTTGATTTGTGTCCCAAGATGTGATCTATCCTGGAGAATGTTCCATGTGCATTTGAGAAGAAAGTGTAATCTGCTGTTTTCAAATGGAATGTCCTATAAATATCAATTAAATCTATCTGGTCTATTGTGTCATTTAAAGCTTGTGCTTCCTTGTTAATTTTCTGTTTGGATGACCTGTCCATTGGTGTAAGTGAGGTGTTAAAGTCCCCCACTATTATTGTGTTACTGTTGATTTCCTCTTTTATAGCTGTTAGCAGTGCCTTATGTATTGGGGTTCTCCTATGTCGGATGCATATATATTTATAATTGTTATATCTTCTTCTTGGATTGATCCCTTGATCATTATGTAGTGTCCTTCCTTGTCACTTGTAACATGCTTTATTTTAAAGTCTATCTTATCTGATATGAGTATTGCTACTCCAGCTTTCTTTTGATTTCCATTTGCATGGAATATCTTTTTCCATCCCCTCACTTT
>NC_041219.1:36750249-36804208 GCF_002837175.3 Physeter macrocephalus | reverse complement strand
GTGAATTCCACCATTCTGTCTTCCAGGTCACTTGTCCGTTCTTCTGCCTCAGTTATTCTGCTATTGATTCCTTCTAGTGTAGTTTTCATTTCAGTTATTGTGTTGTTCATCTCTGTTGGTTTGTTCTTAATTTTTCTAGGTCTTTGCTAAACATTTCTTGCATCTTCTCGATCTTTGCCTCCATTCTCATTCCGAGGTGCTGGGTCATCTTCACTATCATTATTCTGAATTCTTTTTCTGGAAGGTTGCCTATCTCCACTTCACTTAGTTGCTTTTCTGGGGTTTTATCTTGTTCCTTCATGGGGGTACATAGCCCTCTGCCTTTTCATCTTGTCTATCTTTCTGTGAATGTGGTTTTTGTTCCACAGGCTGCGGAATTGTAGTTCTTCTTGCTTCTGCTGTCTGCCCTCTGGTGGATGAGGCTATCTAAGAGGCTTGTGCAAGCATCCTGATGGGAGGGATTGGTGGTGGGTAGAGCTGGGTGTTGCTCTGGTGAGCAGAGCTCAATAAAACTTTAATCCACTTGTCTGCTGCTGGGTGGGGCTGGGTTCCCTCCCTGTTGGTTGTTTGGCCTGAGGCGACCCAACACTGGAGCCTACCTGGGCTCTTTGGTGGGGCTAATGGTGGACTCTGGGAGGGCTCACGCCAAGGAGTACTCCCTGAACTTCTACTGCCAGTGTCTTTGTCCTCACAGTGGGACAGAGCCACTCCCTGCCTCTTCAGAAGACCCTCCAACACTAGCAGGTAGGTCTGGTTCACTCTCCCCTGGGGTCACTGCTCCTTCCCCTGGGTCCCGATGCGCACACTACTTTGTGTGTGCCCTCCAGGAGTGGAGTCTCTGTTTCCCCCAGTCCTGTAGAAGTCCTGCAGTCAAATCCCGGTTGCCTTCAATGTCTGTTTCTCTCGGAATCCCTCCCCCCGTTGGGGAAGCCTGACGTGGGGCTCAGATCCTTCACTCCAGTGGGTGGACTTCTGTGGTATAAGTGTTCTCCAGTTTGTGAGTCAGCCACCCAGCAGTTACGGGATTTGATTTTATTGTGATTGCGCCCCTCCTACCATCTCATTGTGGCTTCTCCTTTGTCTTTGGATGTGGGGTCTCTTTTCTGGTGAGTTCCAGTGTCTTCCTGTCGACGATTGTTCAGCCGTTAGTTGTGATGCCGGTGCTCTCGCAAGAGGGAGTGAGAGCACGTCCTTCTACTCCGCCATCTTGAGCCAATCTCCTAAGATGAATTTTACAATCTAAAATTCTTTTCTAATGGTTAAACTTCATTTTTTTTCATCAAACTTGCCTTGCTATCCTCTGCTTCTCTTAATGCCCACTGCTTCTTCTAATGAAAATATAAGGTATTATGATAAGCATATAGATAAATTGTGAACTGGGATGTCCCGGAAGCAGAGTTATAACAGGCATATTTTGAGAACAGAGAGTCTGTTAGCTCTCTTGGATTTTCAGAGCAGAAATAAAATACTCCAGAATATTGTGAAAAGATAGGATTTGATTTGGAGAAATGTTTGGTTGAAATTTTTCATGATGTATCAGCCATTTTCTTGTCTCCTTAGGCCTGGTGCTATTTTGAGAACATTGAATCTGTATTTGATGATATAACTTACTTTTTAGCCACTGATTGCTATCCAAATCTAGAAAGTGTAAGAGAGAATCAGAAACCTTCTTTGGGACACACATCATCCTCTAGATTCAAACTCCTTGATAAATCTCAAACCTCCCTTTGAATACCCTAAAATTAGCATGAAATATTTTTTAAAAGAATCAGTTCAGTGGAAAGGATAGTCTTCTCAACAAATGATCCCAGAACAACTGGATATTTATATGGTAAAAAATGAACTTTAACCTATACCTCATGCCATATAAAAAATTAACTCACATTGAAATGTAAAATATGAAACTACAAAATTCTCAGAAGAAAACATAAGAGAAACTCATTCTGATCTTGGGTTAGGCCAAAAATTCTTAGATATGACACTGAAAGCATGATCTGTAGAAGCAAAAAATTGATGAATTTGACATCATCAAAACTGAAAACTTTTCCTGTGCAAAGTTTTAACTTTTCATTGTTAAAAGAATGAAAAGACAAGCCACCTACTGGGGGAAAGTGTTTGTAAATCACATATCTAACAAAAGACCTGTATCCAGAATATGTAAAGAAATTACCTTGTCAGCATGTCTCAAATGTCTTGGCAGAAAAATAGTTCTCATAAGGCCAATTCTTTATTCTCTAAAGAAGTAGTTGCCTCTTCTGTTAAAAGAAGCTGTTCCTGGGACTTCCCTGGCGTCCAGTGGTTAAGACTACAAAAAGCCACAGCACAAACCTGGCAAATCTTCCCAAAGCAGCAGTTTTTCTAGATGGTAAAACATTAAAAACATGACTTTTCTATAACATATTAACCCAGATGTCAGTTCAATCAGCCTACTCCAGGGATTCTGTAACCTTTAACCTGGGATGCCCAGAACCTCAAAGTGTCCATGGATACATTTCATTTTCTCATGTACTTAGATGAGAAAAAATTTGAGCATTTCCTTCATTTGTGAATATAGGAAACAAACCACAGAAGTAACTGTAGTACCTGTGACTTCATCATCAGTATAAATCAGATACTTTCATGTTACATTACAGTTGTTACAAATATCTCACATTTTTTAAAGCTCATTACTACTTAAAGTTACAATAAGTAATATACCTGCTAATAGCCCTTGTTATTTAATAAAGAAGCATGTTTAAATGCTATAGGTATCACAAATTTGTTTTTTCCCCCAATATTCTGATAATTTTCTTTTCTTAAAATTTTGTAATTGGTTTTCTTTATAATACAATATATCTTTTAAGCTTTTAAAAACATTATTCTGGGAAGAGGTCTATGGGATTCACCAGACTTCCAAGATATTTATGTCAAAAAAAGGTTAAGATTCCTGCCATCTGCCATAGATTTGGAGATTCAAATGTAATTAACTCACAATTAACTCACCTTTCCTCCATCCAATATTCCCTCCAAACTTTGTACCAGTTCTTGATGACTTCCATTCTCATGTCCGGTGCCCACAGAACCTTCTAGCTCAGTTGTTTCTCTCCCCTGTCCTCCATGTCCAAAATAAAGAACATTGCCCCGTTCCCCTGATTTCCCTCAAACACAGCAACATGTGTCATTAGATCCAGAGGGGAAAGCAGTGTAGAGGTAGGGTGGGGATTAGAAGGTGCAGAGCATGGCAGAGACTGTGGACTGCATGTCGGAAATTCCAGTTCTTTGAAAGTCCCTAGGGCCCATCTGCACAGGGAAAGAAATTCACCTGGGCGACTGGCAGCTCCTGTCCTGTGATCTTTCTCCTCCTTACACGCTGTTCTTCCTGGGCTGCTGCCAAACCCGGGGATTCCAGCTCATCATTTACTCGACCCAGTTAGCTTTCTCCTGACCTCACCCCTATCCGTCACATCTGTGTATAGAAGACCTTGATTTCATAATGAAGAGTTTTCTCCCTGAGAGGAGCTCTTCCGACAATGAAGGGACTATTTTTTCCCCTATATTTATGTACAGTTTACATGAACTTGAAGGTAAAACAAGAAACTTGTAAGATATTTTGAACTCACTGGGGATGACTTTGGAGTGTCTGCTCTCTTTTATCATCAGAATTTCTGTGGGAATGTTTGAAAAACATTGCTTTAGGGCTTTAAGGAAGACAAAGGCTGATGGAGGGGGTTACATGCATTTAAAAGAAAATCCAGGGATTTCTCTGGTGGTGCAGTGGTTAAGAATCCACCTGCCGATGCAGGGGACACAGGTTCGATCCCTGTTCCGGGAAGATCCCACATGCCGCCGAGCAGGTAAGCCCGTGTGCCACAACTACTGAGCCCGCGAGCCACAACTACTGAAGCCTGCACACCTAGAGCCCGTGCTCCACAGCAAGAGAAGCCACCGCAATGAGAAGCCTGCACACCATACAAAGAGTAGCCCCCGCTTGCTGCAACTAGAGAAAGCCCGCGTGCAGCAACAAAGATGCAACGCAGCCAAAAAAATAAATAAATAAAATCCATAATCCTTTACAGACCCCACAGTTTGTCTCCAGCCTCTTCTAGCCAGTCTCTCCCTTAGTCCACTCTGTTCCAGCCACATTGAATCTCTTTCGGTACTTAAAATCATCAGCCCCAGGGCCTTTGCACTTGCTGTTCCCTTTGCCTGGGATGCTCTTCTGCATTCTCTCCACTGGCTCCTGCCCTTTCTTCTGATCAAATGTCATCTCCTCAGTGAGGTGTTTCCTGATTTCTCACCAAGATGCCTCCTGGTCTCTATTCATCTTTATCCCAGCACTTCTGTTTTTTACTTTGTATCACTTACCATAATCTAATTATTTTACTTGCTACATTTTAATATCTGTTTTCTCTACTGAAAGCAGCTCCATGATGATAGGGACTGGGACTGATTTGTGCATGGCTGCATCCCCAGTACATAGCACAGTGCTGGGCTTTTAGTAGGATCTCAATAAATATTTACGGAATGATTGAATGGAGTGTAAAATGTGCCCCTCTCAGGTTGGTTCTGTTTTCACAAAGGATTCCTGAAGATGTAGAAGCTTCCTTATCAAAGGAATGAAGTTATGATAGCAGGAAAAAAAGGCACAGGATTGATATTTTACATCAAGGAAAACTTCTTATGTGACATTTCTTCCAGTTAGTGCCATCTGATCTGCTAACCCAGAGGGCTGACAGGGCAGTTTTTGGAGAAGGTAAAAGATTACGCTTTGGGAGACCTTTGTACATTTTGTACAGCCAGAGAAATCAATTTGAAGAGGTGAGCGCTAAATTCAAGAAATATTTAGTTCAAAATTCTAGATTCAGAACAGTTAAGAATGATTGCAAAATTTTCCACATAGCAAATGGTCAAAGATGTAGTCCTTAATAATTGTATCATGACTTTTGGGTTGATTGTCTTTTAAAAATAAATTTTATTCTTTAATCCACAGGTCACAGTTTTTATCCACATGAACACACATGGCTTTGTTACGAAAAAGTAAGATTACAAACTTTTAAAAATTATGATTAAAAATAGATAGTTTTGGAGGACTGTTTTGATGCTGAATCTTACTCTTTTTCTTTTTTTTTTTTTTAATCTTCTTTGGTTTTCATGGATAGTTTTCCCACAGACAGTTGTTGGCATCATCATATGAGGATGATTTCTGTAGAAAGTTGTTGAGTGTTTTGTTCAGAGGTGGATTTTTCATGAGAGGGGTCAGATGTTTCCGTAAAACTTGCAAATATTATTTATTTTCTCATTTTAAATAAGTATTCATGTTCCTGCCTAATTTAGCATTTGTAATTTCGTATTCTTATTCTTAAAGATTCACTTAAAATTATGTAATCTTCAGACCCCATCAAAACCTGGACTTGCCGCTGATTTTATATCCAGTTGTTTGTGAATCTAGGGGAAAAATAATTACCTAATTGTGTTAGTTACCCTCAGAATAGAGTTGCCCAATGTAGCAGATGAAAAGATAAGATATCCAGTTAGATTTGAATTTCTAATAAACTATGAATAATTTTTTAGTGTAAGTATATCCCCAATATTGCATGGGACATACTTACACTAAAAAAGGGTCAGATGGTAGTAGACATTAGGCTGCTTCCTCAAAGTGGCTGTGGGAAGCGAATGTTAATCAGTTGTATCGATAAACTGTAGAACTTTGTCCCTTGTCTTCTGCTTCTCTATAGTTTTGTTTTAAACTGAGTATAGTATCTGGTTGTCTGTGGCTGGATCTGATAACCCAGAAAGGCAGAGAGGAGATGGATGTCAGCAAGACAGAACCATTGAGCCTTAGGACATAGCTCTGGAAGGCATCCGTGGAGATTGTCCAACTCCTTCCTTTTACAAATGTGAAGACAAAGCCCTAGGGGCCAGAAAATAGATCAGTATGAGGCCAATAAGTATAAATATCTTGACACACAAAAATAGTAAATAATAATACAAAACAATTTTAAAGTCTTTATTGGGCCTACATTGCCTTTGGTAACTCTCAAAACACCCCTGCAAGGTAATGGTTATTATTACAATCCCTATTTAGCAGATGAGCAGACTGAGGCTCAGAGAGGTTAAGTAACCTGTCCAAGGCCACACAGCTAGTAGGTGGTAAAATGAGATTTGAGTTTGACTTCAAATCCCAGCCCTTTCCCCTTCTGCCAATGTTTACCAAACTGCAGGCATTTGTGTACCGCGTATGGCAGTGTACCACTTTCTCAACTTTTCATCATCTGCGTTCCTTCTGTTCTGTGCATGACTTACTACTTTCTTAAACTGACTCATTTAAAAAGTTATAAGTGTATTTTGTAATAGAAAGTGTATACCCTGACTATAAGTGGAGTAACAGTTATGTCTCAAAAGAAGGTGATTGTACAAATATATATGGTTAGAGTAATGTTGTTCAATTCTGGGTAGCTTTTGTTACCTGCCTGCATATGAAATTAGGACTGATTTCTCACTGTGATTTAATGTTACTTAATGCTATGAACGCAAGCCTCCTAAATCATCCCATGTACAACCAGTGGTGTATGGCTCCATACTTAGGAAAACACTGTCCGACACCATTCTAGTTCTCAGTAAATCCTAAGGGCAAGCATCACTGTTCTGGAAAGGATGGCCCTGGAGGCTTAGACTGGGAAGAGGTATTGGGATCTTCTAACCTCTTACTCAGGGCAAGAGTTTTATGTACATCATCTCCTTGACCAGTGGTAGAACTAACTGAGAAGCAGCTGTTATAATGACCAAGAACATGTATTCATAATAAGCACTGGCTCATCATAAGTGTTATATAAATGTTGGCTATTATTTGAAACAAAGTATTCCTGCACAGAAAGTGGCTCCAGAGGCAGCATCATGTAGTCATCAAGGTTATAGCTTCTGCCATCAGACTGCCTGGGTTTAGCCCTGGCTGTCCTTAAACTACATCTGTGTATCCTTGAGTATCAGCAGTATCACAGATTAACTCTTGACTCCACGTGCTACCTGCTTAGAGAAAGGTTCCAGCCCTGCAGTCCTGTGTATGTCAGGGAGAGCGTCTGTTCCCACTGGCTATTCTAAACTTATTCCACAATTTCAGTTTGATAGGTTATACTTGAACATGTTTCTGTTTTTATTTCAGTTAACCAGGTGTTGCTGTTCCTTCTGATTGTGACCGTCTGTGGGATTCTGTATAAGAAAGTTCATAGGGGGACTGTGCTCAGGAACGAAACAGGTATGCAAAGTGGCATAAGCCAGTCACAAAAAGTCAAATACTCTGTGATTCCACCAACATGAGGTACTTAGAGTAGCCAAATTCATAGAGACAGAAAGCATAGTGATGACTGACCGGAGCTGGGTGGGGGGAGGGGAAAGGGGAGTTATTGTTTAATGGGTATAGAGTTTCAGGGTTGTTTTTTTTTTTAAATAAATTTATTTATTTATTTATTGGCTTCGGGAGGGGAAAGGGGAGTTATTGTTTAATGGGTATAGAGTTTCAGGGTTGTTTTTTTTTTTTTAAATAAATTTATTTATTTATTTATTGGCTTCGTTGGGTCTTTGTTGCTGCACATGGGCTTTCTCTAGTTGTGGCGAGCGGGGGCTACTCTTCGTTGCGGTGCGCGGGCTTCTCACCGAGTTTCAGTTTTACAAAATGAAAAGCGTTAGGGGGATGGATGACAGTGATGATTGTACAACAGTGTGAATGTATTTAATACCACTGAACTGTACACTTGAAAATGGTTAAGATGGTAGATTTTATGTTGCATATTTTACTACAAAGAAAAAATATATTAAAAAAAAGAAGAATGGAGCAGGCAAGCAGGCATGTGGTCCATCAAGATGAGGTACCTAAAAACACAGTTTGAGTCCTTCCAATAGCTGGGTTCAGAGAGAAACAAAAATTCAGTCAGCTTCCAAGTACCTTCTTGTAGAATATCCACCCAAGGCCAAATTTTCAGTTGTGTTCTAGAATGATCAGTGCTATTCAAACTTAGCACGTATCAGAATCACACAGAGGGCTTGTTCAAACACAGTCCTGGCCCCAGGTTTTGCATCAGTAGTTTGGGGGTGGGGCTGAGAATTTGCATTTCTGATAAACTCCCAGTTGATGCTGAGGCTGTTGGTTTTCGGATCTCGCTCTGAGTGGCCTGCTCTGCATCCATCCTTTTGGAGTCTCTCAATAATTTTGCTTATGAGCAAAATCACTGCATTGACCATATGTCCTCCTCCAGCTACACTGGGGAGCCCGGTTTCCCTCTTCAGGGGTGAATTGTGTGGGCTGGAACCTCACTTCTCCAGACATACAAAGCCAACACACACAAAAATTAAGTAGCACCAGTAGTGTTTTATTTTTCATTAGTTTACTGTTTTATATCAGCAAAATGAATATACTCATTTATGGAAGATACAAAAGAAAAATATTACCTGTAGCTGTATCAGCCAAAGACAAATACTATTAATATTTTGGTGCATTATATACATTCATATTTACACTTTTTTTTTAAGCCAGAGGCTTAGGCACTGGACACACTACAAGGAACAAAATAACGTCCCTGCTCTCACAAAGCTGACTTTTTCAATATAAAAAAATTCATAAGGACTTCCCTGGAGGCGAGTGATTAAGAATCCACCTGCCAATGCAGGGGACACGGGTTCGAGCCCTGGTCCAGGAAGATCCCACATGCCACGGAGCAGCTGAGCCTGTGCGCCACAACTACGGAGCCCTCGTGCCTAGAGCCCGTGCCCCGCAACAAGAGAGGCCACCGCAATGAGAAGCCCGCCACCACAAGGAAGAGTAGCCCCTGCTCACCTCAACCAGAGAAAAGCCCTCATGCAGCAACAAGACCCAACACAGCCCAAAATTAATTAATTAATTAATTAATTAAAAATTCATATAAAATTAAAAATATGTATAATCAGGTCTAGATGAACATTAGGAGCCTCTGGAAAGTGAATGATTTCCATACAGAGATATGTATGCAGATGTTTATAGGGCATTATTGATAGTAGCCCCAAACTGGAAGCAATCCGCATGTGAATCAAGTAGTGAATATATAAAATGTATTATATCCATGCAATGGAGTACTTTTCAACAATAAAAAGGAACAAACTACTAATACATGATACAATATGAATAAACCTCACACACATACTAAATGAAAGAAGCTAGACCAAAAACACCACATGTTGTATGATTCCATTTAAAGGAAATTTCTAGGAAAGGCAAATCTATGGAGACAGAAAACAGGTCAGTGGTTGCCTGTGGGGCTGGGAGTGGGAGTGGCTTGACTGCAACCCAGCTGAAGGGAAATTTTCTGGTGATGAAAATGTTCTAAAATGGGATTTTAGAACATTCTAAATGTTCTAAAATGGGATAAATTTACTAAATATCATTGAGCTAACGTCCCTGCTCTCACAAAGCTGACTTTTTCAATATAAAAAAATTCATAAGGACTTCCCTGGAGGCGAGTGATTAAGAATCCACCTGCCAATGCAGGGGACACGGGTTCGAGCCCTGGAACATTCTAAATGTTCTAAAATGGGATAAATTTACTAAATATCATTGAACTATGTACTTACAGTAGGTAAATTTAAAGAAATCTATATTAGTCTGCCTGGGCTGCCATAACAAAATACCACAGACTGGGTAGCTTAAACAACAGACATTAATTTTCTCACAGCTCTGGAGGCTGGAAGTCCAAGATCAAGGTGCTGGCAGGGCTGGTTTGTCCTGCAGAGGAACGCCTTCTCTCTGTGTCCTCACGTGGCCTGGTGTCTTTTCCTCTTCTTATAAGGACGCTAGCCATATGGAATTAAGGGTGGGCCTCATTTAACCTAACTGCCTCTTTAAAGGCCCTATCTCCAAATACAGTCACATTCTAAGGTACTGGGGGTTAGAGCTTCAACATATGACTTTTAGGGGTATGCAATTCAGTCCATAGCAGTATGTAACTAATGACTCAATAAATTGCTTTTCGAAAGGTCGAGAGAGAGAGAGAGAGAGAGAGAGAGAGAGAGAAAGAAAGAGAGAGAGAAGGTCATGCAAGGTCAAATGTTGTCTAAACTTTGAGCTTGTTACTCCTCACGTTTTACTTCCTGCCCATAAACCAACACATTCAGTTGGCTGATCCCATTGCAAATTCCTTTCTCCATGGAAAGAAATGAGTTGCTTTTATAATAGCTGTTAAAAGAACTGTGAGGAAATGCACATCCTGACTAATTGGCTATATATTTATATACGATAAAGTGTTTTCACCACATGAATGGATCCAATAGCACATTTTTATCCCACACAGTGTTAAAATTTAAAAAAAGAGAGAGAATCAGTGTTATGAAATACCACTCAAAAGAACATAGTTGGCATGGAAAGATGGATGTCTGTGGTATGTAAGTGGAAAAAGCAGGTTACAGAAGACTATGAAAAGTATGATTTCATTTTGGTTTTAAAATAATACATCAAATTTCATGTAATATTTATATAACATGTAGTATATGTGCTTTTGTATGTACATTAAGAAGGGTTTGAGAGGCACATACCACACTGGTAACCTTTGGAATGTGGGCTGAGAGGTCTGCAGAAAACAATCACCATTTGGATACTCTTCTGTTTGACTGGAATTTTTCAAGAAGTACATGTTAAAATTTTATAGACTTTATTTTTTAGAGCAGTTTTAGTTTCACAACAAAACTGAGCAGAAGGTACAGAGATTTCCCCCATACCCCTTTCCACCACACACACACACGCGCGCGCACACGCGCACACACATGCACGCTCTCACACACACACACACAAACACAAACACACACACACACACACACAGAGCCTCCCCCACTATTAACATCCCGTACCAGAGTGGTACATGTGTTACAATCTGTGGACCTATGTTAGCACATCATTTTCACTAGTGTCCATAGTTAATTTTTTTTTTTTGGCCATGCTGCGCAGCATGCAGGATCTTAGTTCCCTGACCAGGGATCAAACCCGTGCCCCCTGCAGTGGAAGCAGGGAGTTCTAACCACTGGACCACCAGGGAATTTCCACCAGTGTCCATAGTTTACATTAGGGTTCACCCCTGGTGTTGTACATTTTATGGGTTTTGAGAAACTTATAAGGACATTTATCTATCATTATAGAATACAGAATAGTTTCAGTGCCCTAAAAATCCTCCGTACCTCACGTATTCCATATTAATCTTCACAATTTTTAAAACATTAATTCAAAGAACTAGTGTCATAACGTGAAGTCCAGAGGCCCTGGGAAGTCATGTACTGAAGAAAAACATGGTACCATTCTATGTAATCTCCTGATGATGACATTCCATGGAAGCTCCTGACAATTTCCTTGCAATCAGCATGCTGGTGATTCACTCTTGGCCCATTTGGGGTGCAGCAAGTTTATATGTTTGGCTAAAATAGTTCTAATTTGAAATGGGATTCAGAGATTTGGCACTGGGAGTGCAGACATTTCACCTCTCCTAGAAATGGACATTGTTTGATAAGAGTTACTTGTGAGAAGGGACTAAAGCGATATAATAAATTTCTAGTCCATATGCCATTATTATGAGATCTTTATGGGCACCAAATGGCTTCTCATAACAAACCTTTTAATGGTCTGGCTCAGGCAGCATTTGGTATAACAGATCCAAGTAGTACAATGGCAGATTCCCAAAGATCTGCTAGGATGGGGCATCGGTGAAGAATTACAGTTGAAAAATCTTCCCACCCTTCCTCCAATGTGCCTTCCTCTATTATTCTGTCCAGGGAAGACTTCTAGGCAGAGAGCAGTACTTTTGGCTTAGGTTAGCTCCCTGATTCTCTGACGGGCAGAGCCTCTTAAGCAGTATGGTGGTGTGATGTGTCTGCAGCAGAGCTGTAAACTCAGTGTTTGACCTTCTCTTGGGGTGCTCTTCTTTCATGGGGACGTGTTCCTCCAAACCTCATTCTCCCCATAGCCTGATGAAGGGCTCTGTCTGAGCCTGACAGCCAGGTACTGCCCCAGATTTTCAACCCTTCCCTCTTTCTTTGCCCCTAAGAATCACCCATGAATTATTCCTCTAGGGCCCTGTTCTCTAAGGCCAATGCATCATATCTGTTTAGTTGATTTCAGCAAACTTTCATTAAGTGCTTGCTAGGTGCCAGACTCAGTGGGGATAATACAGGGAGCTTACAGTCTAGTATAGGAGACATACACATGAATAGATTCTTCCCATGCAGTGTGGTAAGTGCTCAAATAGAGGTTTCTAATGAATTCACCCAGCCAGCCAGCCAGCCAACCATCCAAAATGTATTGAGAATCTACCATGTTCCAGGCACTGGGCTAGCTGCAGAGGAGACAAAGGTGAACAAGATACTGTCCCAGCCTTCACAGAGCTCCTAGTGTTACAGGGGAGAAAAGGAAGACATGCTACCAAATAAATTGCAGTGCAGCTGGTAAATCCACCCACAAGCAAGGACGGAGTGAGCATGGGTGAGGGCTGAACTAATTTGTGTTAGTGAGCTGTTAAAGGCTTCCTGGGGGCTCCAATGTCTATACTGCATTTGGAATGAATATGTAATAGTTAGACATGCAAGAGGGGATGAAAAAAATATTCCAGACATCAGAAACAGCCTGTGAAAAGGCATTGAGATAAGGGACAACATGGTGCCAGTATTCAGACAACCGCTAGTATTTTTGCGACGCTGGAATACAAGTAGACAAGGCTAGAGAAGTGAACAGGGACTGGATCCACGTGTGCCAGGAATGGAATGTGGCTCTATTCTATAGCAACCATGGGAGAACTTTAAGCAATGAAGAAACAGAGTCAAATTTTCATTTAGGCAGATCACTTAGATGCCTGCAGGTACCATATGATTAGGCAACATACCACATGATTAGGGGACCTCCCCAAGATGACAGTTTAGTCCAAAAGGAACAGTCCCTTAAGAAATTTTTTCTTCTCTTTATAAAAGCAACCTGTAATTACTTTGGAGAATTTGGAAAATACAAGAAACACAAATAAGGAAATTAAAATTACTCATAATTCTATAAATAGACATAGATCCATTTGCAAATATGCATGTGTCAAATTGGGATCAAATACTGGAAAGGATTTTGTGTTCTCTCCCCCCCCACCCTTAACATTATATTATGAGCATTATCTCATGCCAGCAAATATACTGTGAAAAATTATTGTAGTGGTGGAAATTTCACTTGCGGAGGAAGGTGGTGGAAGAGATGTAGGAGATAAAGAGGGAGGCCTTTCAATATTTCTTAAACTATACAAAGCAGAGTACCTGGTGGTTAGTTCCATACACGTTTGTTGGATTAAATATCAGCTAAAACTACCCTGGGTCTGAATAATAGAGATCTTGCAAAAAGACATCTGTAAAGAAAGAGAGAACTTTAAGTAAAAATCAGATATCTGTTTGATAGTGAATACTCTACATACTGATAATTATTATTCTTCATACCTAAAAGTTGTGTTGTGGTACCGAAATATGATGTTCTGACATTAGTATTTTATATCATAGCCAAGGATCAGAAGAATAATCAATTATTCATCTTATGCATTAGTCATACTTTTTCATTTATCTCCTTTTTTTTCCATCAACTTTTGACTCCCTCAACAAGAGGGTGGATAACAGAAAGCAAGGTCACAAGCAGTGTATTTTATAGCAATGTAGGCAAGGTAAATATTCCAATTCAGACAAGCGTTGAAGAATGTTGAATCAAATGAGGCTTTTCAGTTCTTCACATATTTTTCAACTGTGTGTATGTGTTAGGCTATCTGGCTTCTTTAAGAGAGCTCCACAATAATAGTGACTTAAGCAAAATAGAAGTTTATTTTCTCTCTCAAGTGAAAGTCTGATGTGTCAGTTCCATAATCATCCAGATCAGGATCCTTTCTATCTTATAGTTTTGGTGTCCTCAAGAGGCAGCTTCCATCTCATGGTCCAAGATGGCTGCTTTAACTCCTATCATCGTATCAACATTCCAGGCAAAGGGAAGGGGGAAAAGAAAAGGGAAGGGTAAGCATATTCCTTTTAAAGGCGAACTCAGGTGTTGCACATATACTGGCACTAACATCCCATTGGTCAGCACTTGATCACATAGAGCTGCAAGGGAGTCTGGAAAAATAGTCTTAGTGGTTGGCTATGTGCCAGCTAAAGTTCCAATGCTGTATTTCTAAGAGAAGAAGGAGAGACCGGATATTGGAGAATAATCGGCAATCTCTTCCCCACTATGCTGTCTTCCCCCTGGAGTGTGGAAGACAAGTCAGACTGTGAAATTCCTTCATGTTCCAAGACTCTGATTTTGATGTTTCCAGATGATGACTCTGAGACTCCTGAGGATATGGAAGATGAGATTCCGGTGGTGATTTGTGCAGCAGCAGGGAGGATGGGTGCGGCTATGGCTGCCATCAACAGCATCTACAGCAACACTGATGCCAACATTTTGTTCTATGTAGTTGGACTCCGGAACACTCTGTCCAGAATACGGTAATCTGTGCACTATAGACTTTGGAGCTTTCTACTTTCTTTTAATTGTCCTTGTCTTTCTTTACATGGAATCCCTTCTTTCTTTGGTTTGATAAATGTCCTTCAAGTTAATGAGGGGATGACCTGTGGTTTATCTGATGGCCTGACAAATGTGTTCCTAGCTAAGGAAATTTTAGCAAAGCCTCATTAATCCGGTAGGGCAATGATGCATCATTCTGCAGAAGTGAATTACCTAATGAATGAAGGAAACCCAATCCTTAAGCAGTTTATATGAGTCTTTCTTTCTAAAAGTTTCTCTTTTCTCTGCTTTCTTAACCTGAGAGACTATTAATATAATATAATAATTTAATATGGCTCAGAATCATCACTAATTATAATTTTTAAACTGCAAAGGGGTCTCTTTCCTATCACACACCATACTAAAACATAAATGGGAGTTGGATTTAAAAGAAATAAACAGGAAAGAAAATTCTAAATGTCTTACTAAAATGTGGGATAATTGTATAATTTTGGTATGGAGAGTGACTCCTTGAGCCCAAGGAAAAAAACTGACAGATTTGACTGCTAATATTTAAAAAGTTTTAACTGGTGAAAAACACTAAGTGAAACTGATCACACAACAGATCAGGCAAGATATTTTCAACATGTATTATAGACAATGGATTACTATCCAAAATGTATAAAGAATTCTTACCAAAAAAATTCAAAAAGATGAGCATATAGTAGAAAAATGAGCACAGAATACAGACAATTCACAGAAAAAACCACTATAAATGGCCAGCAAACATGAAAAGGCATTCCATGTTACTAACAGGGAAATGCAAATTAAAACAATGGCGTGTAATTGCACTCATCAGGATGGTAAAAACTAAATAGGACAACACCATCCTGTGCAGGAAAATGGACATGCTTATTCCTTGTTTACGCAATGTACACTTCATAAATTGGTAAAGCAGTTTTGGGAGGGCAATATGGCAATATCTAATAAAATGGTATATGCATATATAGTGTGACCTACCACTCCATTTCAACAGCTGGGACTCTGTGCTGTGGAAATGCTAGTACATACGACCAAAATATATGTACAATAATGTTAATTTCGGCATTATGTGAAGTAGTAAAAAAATTGTGAAGTGCTTAAATGTCCATCAGTGAAAGAATATTTAAATGAACTATGGAATATGATCCAGCTATTAACAAAGAAAGAAGGCATAGAATATCTCCAAGACACATTACTAAGTGGAAAATACGAGTTGCAGTACACCTCATATGGTATGACCCACTTTATGAATGTCTTAATCTGTTTGAGCTGCTGTAACGGAATGCACAGACTGGATGGCTTGGCTTAAAAACAAGAGAAATTTACTTCTCAAGTTCTGGAGGCTGGGAAGCCCAAGTTCTAGGTGCCAGCAGATTCCATGTCTGGTAAGGGCTCATTTCGTGCTTCCTAGCAGGCTGTCTTCTCGCTGTGTTCTCACGTGGCAGGAGTAAGGGAGTTCACTGGCATGAACGTCTTTTATAAGGGGCACTGATCCCATTCATGAGGGCTTCATCCTCATGACCTAATCACCTCCTACAATCCACACCTCCAGATACCATCACACTGGGGATTAGGTTTCAACATCCAAATCTGTGAGGGACACAACATTCAGTCTATAGCAATGAAATCAAAACCCCCAAACCATAAATTTGTACATGTACATATGTGTATTTCTGTAAAGAAAAAGACCCAGAAAGATCCCCAGCTGTTAACAGTGACTATTTCTAAGGAGGATGGAGGAAGTGGAGAGAGCAGAGAGGAAGGGAAGTTCGAGGTATTTCAAGTTCTGTGAGACTGAGAACACATAAGGGGAGAGGGTGGAGAGGAGGAGGAAGAGAAAGTGGGGAGCAAGGACAGAAGATTGAGAGGCAAAGGTAAATTCAGATCATCCTTGGAGTCAAAACAGCAGAGTAAACACGATTCAGTCAAAGTAGCAGGTTCAGAAGGCCGGGCCTTCCTTACAGTGCTGTTAACCCATGGCAAAGAGAGCACCGTCAACCACAGATGCTGCTTTATAAGAAACAAGGAACGCTTTTTGTTCTTCTAGTTTCCTGTGGAGATTATGTGGATCTGGGGAGATATTTGGTTATTTCTATTTTGCTTCATTTCCTTTGCAGAAAGTTATGTGAATGAAAAAAAAAAGATTCAAAGCTAAACCAGATGGGGAAAAAATCAGAAGGATTTATAGACTAGACTCTACTAAGGTTGCACATATTTTATTTTTAACTTTCTATGGAGGCAAGAGATTGAGGCAATAGGCAAATTGGGGAAAGTTTGGAGGTGTGTGCTCGAGATTGTTTTTTGTTTTTGTTTTTGTTTTTGTCATCCCTTTAGAAAATGGATCGAACATTCTAAACTGAGAGAAATAAACTTTAAAATCGTGGAATTCAACCCTGTGGTCCTCAAAGGAAAGATCAGACCAGACTCTGCGAGGCCTGAACTGCTCCAGCCTGTGAGTAAGGATCGCACATGTCGGGGATGGTTCTCGGTGAGACCTTGTTCGCTGTGGAACACCAGCCACTGGGATGCACACAGAATGTTTTAGAAGCCTAACAGTTTTAGATGTCCACCAAACCCTGCTTATTTATAATTCAAAAGCCACCTACTGCAGAAAGGATGTAAGATGGTTTACATAAACCATAATGAAGCTATGAAAGAAGAAACGAAGCGTAAGAAAGTGCAGGATGCATTTATGTGTGTAAATATGCCTGTGGGGCAGGGGAGGGCCCGAGTTGTGAGGCCTAGAAAAAGTATTCCCAGCCCAGAGGCAGTTGTGTGTACCGTGCCGGGACCTTACACTTAGCTCAGAGTATCTCAGCAGCTGAGGAAAAATGGTAGCAAGATAGATTATATACTTCAGAGTATTGACTAATACTTTCAGGAGACACCAGCTTTCTTCCTGGCATTGGGAATCTTAAGGTGTTTTACTGCAGGAGCTCTTACAAAAGGGACCCTCTTCTGCATAAAGAGTGGTGTTTTTTGTTTTTTGTGGTTTTTTTTGCCGTACGCGGGCCTCTCACTGTTGTGGCCGCTCCCGTTGCGGAGCACAGGCTCCGGACGTGCAGGCCCAGCGGCCACGGCCCACGGGCCCAGCCGCTCCGCGGCATGTGGGATCTTCCCGGACTGGGGCACGAACCCGTGTCCCCTGCATCGGCAGGCGGACTCTCAACCACTGCGCCACCAGGGAAGCCCAAGAGTGGTGTTTTTGATGGCAGGTGTACAGAAAATGCAGCCACCTTCTACATGTCATTATTATTTAAATCCATCCTTGAAAATTAATTAAATTCGAAGCCCTCTGATGATAAGATCTTTTCCCAATTCCAGATATTTATTATCAAGAGTGCTAGCTGAGTTGGGACTTTGCATTATACGGTATTGTAGCTATTAAAACGTTAAGACCCCCATCCTCAGCCCATGCTTCTCTGGCTTTTTTCTGGTTCAAGGAGCTAAGAGGGTGAACCTGTGTGTGTGATGTGATGACGTGTGAGATGAGCTCCACACGTGCGTGTATGTATGTGTGCATGTGGGTGTGCGCACATGCACATGTGAGTTCATGTGTGTGTGCACGTGTGTGTGCGTGTGTGTTTAAGGCTGTTTTCGTTGACAGTAGTCAAATTACTGAGTGTAGAGGAAGGCAGGCAGTTTGTGGCCAGGAAGATTGATAGCCCCTGTGACTCCTGCTTCATCAGTCCACAGAGATGAAAGCGGTGACAGTCTCAGCAGTGGGGGGTTTGGATCTAGAAGAACCGCTGACCAGCACTGGTTTCAGTCCCAGGGCCCAGGTGAACTGGGCACCAGGAAGCTCAGGTGAGGCCTCTTTGCAGCCTCTGTTTTATTGTGCTCCAGACCTGGAGCTGGGCAGAGGCCTTGGTCAAAGCGGACCCCCCAGTGCCCCTATTAGTCACTGCGCCTTCTGGCTCTTCCCCACCGTCACTGCTTTTGTTGTTTTAACAGCTGAACTTTGTTCGATTTTATCTCCCTCTGCTTATCCATCAACACGAGAAAGTCATCTATTTGGATGATGACGTAATCGTACAAGGTATGCTCACCGATGCCAGGAACACTCGGAAACAGAGCAGCTGATAAGTAGAATGACTGTCTCTCTTCATTTTTGAAATATCTAGCGTCTCAGTGATTTTGATTGCTTATTAAATTTGGGAGCATTGTGTTGTTGTTAATCAGGGAATACTTTGAAAACAGGGGTTGATACTTTCTGGGACAATCCAGTTGACTTTCTGAGAGCCACTCTCTGATTGTCAAAGTCTGTAATAAGTAGCTTGTAAAAGTCTGTAATAGGTGGCCTTTCCTTTTTCTGCACGCCTAAAATGTAGGGGGATAAAACCTCACTGATACCATTCTTAGAAGCGAGCTAAGTTTTAGTGTTAAATGTCACCTTCAATGTCACCTTCTCTCTCTCCCGCGTGCAAAATAAGACGAGCATTGGTGTGGTACGTACACAGCAACAGAAATAAAGAAATCTGACCAGTGTTGATCTGAGCTTATTATCAAGTGGCTTTTAAAATTGATATGACCTATTCTTATCAAGAAGATTGCCAAGCCACTTGAAACCATGGATCACATACTTTTCCCCCACAGCAAAATCAGGGATTGTTTAAGCGCAAAGGCTCTATCTAGCCCTAGAATGAGTGCTATACTATTGTAACTCCTGGTGTTTGTGAATGCAGGGGACATCCAAGAGCTGTACGACACCACCTTGGCCCTGGGCCACGCGGCAGCTTTCTCAGATGACTGCGATTTGCCTGCCTCCCAGGACGTACACAGACTTGTGGGGCTGCAGGTGGGCACATGTCTCGGGAATCCTCCCTTTGCCCCTTCTCCTCCCTGCACTTCAGAACGAGTGTCATCCTCACCTTGGAGAAGACTGGGGGACTGCTGGGAGGCAAACAGCCAGGGGCCTGGGCTTCCCATTCACTTCCCAGCTCTGCTCCCACCGACTCCGGGGCAAGTTACTCACCCCTGCAAGTCCTGCTTTCCTTACCTGAAACATGGCAACAATAACATCTATCTGGTTGTGTTTTTGTGAGTTGTGATGAAATAACATGATGCCAAAGTGTCCAGCAAACGCTCCAGAAACGATGCTTGTTATCTAAGTCACTCGCAACCACATTCTATGGCAGAGGTGGTGTTTTCTGTAAAAGAGAGACTCACTGAACCTTTGGTTCTGTTTTCAGAGTTTTGACCATTATTCCCCGCCCCCCTCCTTTCAGTAGAGGAAAATACTGATTTTTTTCCAAGGTAAAGAGCTCCTTACCCTGGTAGAAATGAAGACAGTCGAACCCAGATGTAACACCGAACCCAAAAGAATGGCTTTACAATACAAGATGCTCTTACGAATCGAATGCTGTTCTTCAAAAAAAGTTCCAAGAAATGATTTTATATGCGTGACATTTAAGCTGTGACACACGTTAAGGCCTAGGCCCTGGGACCAGACCTGCCTGTCAGAATCTTGGCTCCATCACTTAGCAGCTTTGTGACCTTGGGCAAGTTACTTAATCAGTGGTTTTCTCCCTCATTTCTTAAATAGAGGTAATAACAGTATCATTACTTCTCTGGTAGGGTTATTGGGAGAGTTAAATTAGTTAATACATGTAAAGCTATTGTATGCAACTAATGAGGTAATATGCGTGGAGTTCTTAGAACAGTGCCTGCACATAGAAAAGTGTTAAGTCAAGTAGTTCCGTTACATCCATGTTGTCTTTGAGCATCCCATGAGGTGGGTGAAATAGTGTGTCCTTCCTCATTTTACATTCACTCAAAACTAGCTATTGAGTGCTTGCTGTGTGTCTCACACTGTTTTAGGTGCTAGTAACACAGCAAATAAAACTAAAATTCCACCTTTGGGTAGCTTACATTCTAGTGGGAAGAGGTGGTCAGCAAGCAAGTAAAATGTTGAACAGAGGATCAGGGTGGAGGTGGGGTTGGATTTTAAGTTGGATGATCAGGGAAGGCTCCACTGAGATGTTGTCGCTTAGCCTACACCTGAAAGAACTGAGGCAACTATCTTGATAGATATTTAGGGGAAAAACATTTCAGAAGAGGTAACAGCAAATGCAAAGGTCCTGAGGCAGGGGTGTGTTTGGTGTATTAAAGGAACAAGGAGGTCAGTGTGGCAGAGGGGTCAAGGGGGAGAATAATGGAAGTTGGACAGGTAATGGGGGCGGGGTAGATGGTGGAGGGCATGGCAGGAATTTTAGGGAGTCTGGGTTTTACTCTGAATGAGAGGGGAAGCCACTGGAGGGGCTGTGAGCAGATGAGTAACACTGAGACAGAGTGGGATTGAAAAGGGTGGAAGCAGGACACAGGTTGGGAGGAGCTGGCAGAAATCCAGTGAGTGGTAATTATGGTTTGGACCAGGAAGGTAGCAGAGACAGTAAGAAGTGGTTGGCTTCTGGGGACTTTCCTGGTGGTCCTGTGGTTAGGACTCCACGCTCTCACTGTTGAGGGCCCAGGTTTGATCCCTTGTCGGGGAACTAAGATCCCACAAACCACGTGGCGTGGTCAAAAAGCAAAAAAAGTGGTTGGCTTCTGAATATATTTTGGAAGATGGGACCGACAGGATTTGCTGAGATCTGGATGAAAAGTGAGTGAGGAGGAGGAGTCTAGGATGACCTAATGACCTTAGGTGTTCTAACTGGAAGGATGGAGTGGATACTGAAGTAGGGCAGGCTGTAGGAAAGCAGGTTTGGGATAGGATTGGGATCACTTTGGGGATGTAAGGAGAGCTGCCTTACTAAGCACCCACAAGGACAAATAGAGTTGGCAGATGTAGTAGAACTGGAAATCCAGAGGAGAGGTCCGGGCTGTCTACACGGAGAGATTTAGAGCCATGAGACAAGATGAGGCTGTCTAGGGAGTTGATGCTGCAGAAAGGAGCAGATGCTGGACATGAGACTAGGGCCACTCAGTTTTTAGAGGTTGGGGAAACAAGAGGAAACTGGGAAAGGACTCCAGGAAGTGGCCAGTGACACAGGAGGAAGCCCAGGTGCTGCATGATGGTCTCAGGAAAGTGGTTATTTTCCAGAAACAAAAGCTTCCTTGGTCAAAAGCACACAATTCTCTTCCTTTATAGAACACGTATATGGGCTATCTGGACTACCGGAAGAAGACGATAAAAGACCTTGGCATCAGCCCCAGCACTTGCTCTTTCAATCCTGGTGTGATTGTTGCCAACATGACGGAATGGAAGCACCAGCGTATCACCAAACAATTGGAGAGATGGATGCAAAAAAACGTAGAGTATGTGTGGCCCTCTACCATTTTTTCCATGCTTGGGAGTAAAATTATTCCATTAATTTTCTATGCATAGCTCAGGGGTTAGAAATATTTCAGACATCTGAGGTCAGATTTTCTTACAGAGGCACTGTTGAGAAAAAAGGGAGCAGTGGATGAAAAATCCGTTCTCAAACGATATGTCATAGGAGGTGAGATCCTGTGCAATCCTTACTATACAAACATTTTCTAATAAATTGTTTAGTAATGTGATTTTTAAATCTTCTCCCAGAATTCTAGTGAACATTTTTGACTGCAAATCATTTATCTTAGTCGAGTTTCTCCTTCTTACATAGATTTATTTTTAAGAAGTATTGTATAAAGTCAACTTTTTAAAAAATAACACTTAACAACATTTAATGACACAGCCTTAAAATTTAGAATCCATGCATTGACAGAATTCCAAAAACTAATTTAGAAATTCACAATACCAATTGGAAATTTTAACATACTTCTCTCAGTAAATGATAAAGACTGAAAATTAGAAAGCTTATAGAAGAGTTGAACAAGACAATTTACAAGCTTCATCTTTATACATATTGATAAGACATTTTAAATATCAAAGAACTCATATAAACTACCTTTTTATTGTAAATTAATTAAATGCAATATCATTAGCAAAAGAAATATGATGGGGAAAACATTATAGGCCATGTTTGAAATTCATAGACAGAAGATAGTATTCCAGAAGAGCAGGTTCAGGAAGATATTTCAACATTTTAAGGAAGGGAGAGAACAGGTATTATACCTGCGTGGGTTAGGGGTAAGCCTACAACCAGTCAGAGGCCCTGTGAGTCTGGTTCCTGGAGACATCAGAACAACTGATCCTGTACTGATCCCACCGTACTGAGTTCAGGAACATACCTGGACTAAACTCATGTTGGCCTGTAGGGGTTGAGGGAGACGCTTGAGTGTACTGTATTGAATTGCTCTCAGTAATAATATTATATATTATGTAACAACAAGTTTGATGATCTCAGGCATATATTCCAACTAGCCTATGCTCAGACTTCCTCTGGCCTGTTAAGATTGAGAATGCTGGGTTTCCTGAACAGTGATATTACCCTCATTCACTTAGACATTATAATCCATAACTGCAGGATCTTAGGGTGTGGAAATTTGCCCTTCCATCTGTCCTGGAAAATGTGCTGTGTATCCTGACATTGCTAACTTCCTTAAGGATCCTTTAGAAAAATGAATCCAGCTTGATCTCCTAAAGCAATGTCTGTGTTTGGACTTTCGTCAGTTTAAGCTCCCAATGAAATTTATTAAGTCCTGTTTGTAAAGTCAACATTTTAAAGATTGAATTTTTTATATCAACTTTAGAATTTTTTTTAAATTTATTTTTGGCTGCGTTGGGTCTTCGTTGCTGCGCGCGGGCTTTTTCTCTAGTTGCGTCGAGTGGGGGCTACTCTTCGTTGCAGTGCACGGGCTTCTCATTGCGGTGGCTTCTTTTGTCGCGGAGCATGGGCTCTAGGTGCGCGGGCTTCAGTAGTTGTGGCACGCAGGCTCAGTAGTTGTGGCTCGCGGGCTCTAGAGTGCAGGCTCAGTAGTTGTGGCGCACGGGCTTAGTTGCTCTGTGGCATGTGGAATCTTGTGGGAACAGGGTTCGAACCTATGTCCCCTGCATTGGCAGGTGGATTCTTAACCACTGTGCCACCAGGGAAGTCCTAGATCAACTTTAAAATATGCATAATACATTGACTGACTTAAAGCTAAAAAAAGTAAAGTAAAATAAATATTGAATTTTTAAATCATTTTTCATCATTTAAGTTTAAGAGAGAAAATAAAAATAACACAACTACTATTATCATGGCATTGTATATCCTGTCCATCTTTTTTATCTGGATATTTTTAATATTATCATAACCTTGAATTTGTGAGTAAAGTCATTCTAAATAATGTAGGATCAGAATTTGGGATCTTCGAAGTTTGCCATAAAAAGGCCTGAGAAGTAAAATAGCAAGATATTAACACTCTGTGAATCAAGGTTAAGTATATGGGAGTTCATGGTATTCGTCTTACAATTTTGTGTAGGTTTAACAATTTTCAGAATAAAATGTTGGAGAAAAATGAAAGACCATAGACTTATTATATAGTGAGGGACTGTCTTACACCTTTTAAAAATGATGAGATTCTACTTCAACTGAGTCTGTGGGACTCCAGGACAAATGTTGCTTTTCTATTCCGTTTCTTAGGGAAAATCTCTACAGCAGCTCCCTGGGAGGAGGGGTGGCCACCTCCCCAATGCTGATTGTGTTTCACGGGAAATACTCCACCATCAACCCCCTGTGGCACATAAGGCACCTGGGTAAGTATTTCAGAAGAACACCAACGTGCATTTTACAGACCCAGTGAGCACCAAGGCGGGGAGCGTGTGCTATTGCACCAGCTTCCTCAATTCAAATCCTCCAGGTGACCTTAGAGGTAACCTTGGACACGTTACTTAAGCCTCAGATTCTGCAAATGCAGGTGATAAAAATGACCTGAGAGGTGCGTTTCGAGGAATTCAGGAAAAGCAGTTAGACTCATGCTTAGCATATAGTATGTGCTTGCTAAACATGAACTATTCACGGTGGAACTTTCACTGTCAGAACTTTTTCACATGCCTTTATTGCCCTCTTGCAGTAGCCCATAGTGGACAAAACCAAATGAATTACCATAATAGTTTAGGGTGAATTTAGATAGCCGGCAGTTCCTCTTTTAAAAAGAAGTTGTTTAACGACTGTGCACTACGTGAGTCCCTCAAGTCTTTTATTCACTCTTCACTACAGGAGTACAGGCTCTGGGGTATGGACTGGAATCCCAACTCTGCTATTTTCTGTGACCTTGGGGAAGTTACTCAAGCTCTCTGTGACATAGTTTCTTCACTTGTAAAAGGAAGCTAATAGAACCTTATGTTTTTACAAGGAACAAATTACCTAATATGTGTAAACTGTTTAGAACAGAGCCTGGCACAGAAGACATTCACATTCATTCAAACATATGGCCACAACCCATTAGCCAAAACCACTGGGCCAGATCTGTTTAGAAATTTAGAAAGGTTTTGAGTTTTTAAAAGGTAATGTTTTGCACGTACTTATATTATGCAGTACCCTGAGAGGGTTATAGATTTTGCTGCCAAAGAAGTTATTAAAAATCTTTTTGTTTTCAGACATTTGGGGATTGATTATTTTAGAACTGGAGACAATGGATTGTGGACTTATATTTACCAGGTGCCCATACACTGCCAAGCCCTGGGCTAGGCTCCAGGGATAGACATGAACATTACTTCTCTCAGAACAATCCCGCAAGGTGATATGTCCCCTACTCTCCCTTGTGAAAGGAAGGACAGACAAAACTGTGGAAGTTGGGTTACTGTCTCCTCTGAATGGTGCTGTATAGATTTGCTTCTGCCTCATCAGAATCTCCTGATTTTTCTGAGCATCCGTGTGCATAGAAGAGTGACATGGGGACATTAAGGACACTAATATTCTGATTTGCTTTATGATAATGTTGGGTTCACTGTTAGGTCAAACATCAACATTTCCATGTGATGAGTGTGTAGAAAAATCACATCAAAGTGGAATATCTATAAAAATGGTGTGTAGGAACAGCTATGCAGAGCTTAGATCAATAGGGTTAGAGCAGTTTATGATCTTGGAACAGAGACTCAGAATTACATTTTATGAACCATCTAACTTATTGACAAGTAGGAAGGAGCAGAATCTTCCCAAGGGAGAGAAGTCATTTTTCCTTGTAGAACAGAGCCTACATCTCTGCTGAACGTTTTGGAATCAGGGATGGTCTGCAAAGTAAAGCTACACAGAAATCATTTGAAAAATGATTCTGTTTTAGAGTTTGTTGAAAGCAGAAAGCAGTGTAACACTAATGGGTATTAAGTTTGGGTCTAAACAGGTAGGCTTAAGATTTTTAAAATTTATGCAACTTATTTAGCTAAAAGCAAAACTGCAAGCCCCTACAGTCTTTCAGTCATGGGGCTGAGAGACAGTGTCCTACTTCCTGGAGACTTCCCACGTGAAGGCTCTGCTCCCCAGATGAGCATTTCCTTGTATAGATTCTTTGGAAGTTGATAATTATTCCAATTATGCTACTATAGCCCAAACACCTAGCTCCTCTTCTGCAACTCCCTGCACAGCTATGTTTATGAATAATGAAAGAAAGGTTTGGAGGTGGGTATTTCCCTCTTACATCATATGTTAAATGAGAATACTAATATTCTAGCTATTCATCCTCTCTTGACTCAACGGACTTTCAGTTGTTTTTTAAAAAATACCACATTCTCTTTCCTAGAAAGAAAATGTAACATGATAGGGATATTTAAAAAATTTATATTCACAAGATCTTAATGTACTTCTGGAAGAGAGATTCTAAAAATATTCTGATCAATAACAATATCAAGGTAAATGCGTAGTCTCTAAGAGATTACTTATGAGGGGAGTAATATTCAAATGGAGGCAGCTGTTTGTTAAAAAGTAGATCTCATTCTCAGTCAGATTTTATAGGGTAAACACAAGACTGTTTAAAAGAAAATGCTGCCATATTAAGGATGGAAAATGCAGAGAAACAAGAACTCTAACTCTGGGTGGGAGGGAAATTAATACAAAGTCTTTGGGGGACAATTTGACAATCTCTTATAAAAATTTATAAGGCACAGACCCTTCAGTCTAGCAGTTCCATATACAAGATTTTATCCTACAGATACTATCTGTACAAGATATGCATAGAAGACTGTTCATTGTAGCATTGTTTATGCTTGTGAAGGGATAGAAACAGCCTAAATGTCCTTAATAGGAAACTCACTCAAGTCATATATCCATTCTATGCAGTCATTAAAAATGATTCAGTGAATTCACATGTGCTGCTGTGCAGTTTTCCAAGACAGTAATTTTAAAAGGCAAGGTACAAAAAACACACCACACACACACACACACACACACACACACACACACACACACACACACACACACGCACACACACACACAGGTATACAGGTAGAACATTGCTGGAAGAATTTCACGAGAAACTCTTTTAACAGTGGTTATATTGGAAAATTAGGGTAGGTGGTAAATTCTTCATTGCATACCCATTGATTTGTCCGATTTCTTTTTTTTTTTATGATGAACTTGTATTGAATTTTTAATATAAAATTTTAATTTCCTAACAAACAAACCTATTACTTTCCTCTAAACACAATGAAGGCTGGAATCCAGATACCAGATATTCGGAGCATTTTCTGCAGGAAGCAAAACTACTCCACTGGAATGGAAGACATAAACCTTGGGACTTCCCTAGTGTTCACAACGACTTATGGGAGAGCTGGTTTGTTCCTGACCCTGCAGGGATATTTAAACTCCATCATCCCAACAGCTGATATAACACGACATTTTAAATATTTCCTGTATAAATAATGTGGAACTGTCCATTTGTAGCCTACTATACCACTGTTCTTTATGAACAGTACCTTTGATACAAATGATCCACAAAAACAAAAAACCCTACTGTGTACAAATAGTACCTTGAATCATATAGGTATTGATTTACTTCCTTAAGTACAAGTGGCAGTTATAGAAGATAATGTGAGTGAAACATGCTATTGGGAAGAAATAAACCCAGACAGATTTCAGCAATCAATTTGCTTAACTCTGAATGAAAATTATAGCCACAAATTTAAAAAATTTCTCAATGTATTTTTCACATGTAGATATTTTTTAACAGGTTGTCAGTCTTGTCTTGGGTAGAACAATATATTACATTTAAAACATGAAATGTCTGAAAAAATAAAATATTCGTAGATTTTTAATGATTTTCATTATATATTATTCTACATGTTAAATACAGTAGAAGACAGACTGATCTCAGGTTAACAAGGGGAAAGAATACCAGTAAGTCTTGCTAAAGAAAACAATGCAACTTAAGGATAATCATCTTCAATATATTTTATTGTAAAAACCATCAGATTTTCAAATGAATTTTAAAACTTTTAAATATTATTTAATGAAAAAGTCTCATATTGTTGTGTATAGGGTATATCAACATTTACTGTTCATCTGTTATATTTAATGAAAAACACCATTATTGTATGCTTGAAAAAAAAATCTTCAAACCCGTTCTCTAGTGCGTGTCCATCATAATTTAAAAGGCATTTTCTCCACTCAAAAAAAAAAATCTATGTAAGGCTGTGATTGTTAAAAACCAAAGCAATACCTAGTTACATGCTTTACAGAGTCCCAGGAAAAAATAATTAAATTGTTCCTAATCCCTGATGCAAGGCACTTCAAAGCACCTGCACAAAACATCCATGTAAACAGCAGTACAGTACATGATTTAAATAACACGAATGACTTTTACACAGCTTTACCTAGACTAAAGGAAAAATAAAATCCATCATAGCTACAGCTAAAAAATCATGTTAAGATTCACAACAATAATTTGTATCTCTTATTACAAAAAAAACAGGCTATATAACCTTTTAGAAGAAAAACAAAACCTCATAAATATTTTCATATCAAGAAACAGCATGCTCCCTGGGTAGGTATAAAATCAGAATATTCAGAAGTGATCAGGAGTAAATGCAACTGGCATTTCTGAATACCCAGCTTTGATATCCACTAGGCCTAGTAGTCTGGACTATTTGTAGCACCATGGAAAATGCATTAGAAAGTCACAAAGGTACATTACTTCAAAGTAACCTGCCCATGAGGTTCACTTAGTCCACAGTAACAAATAGCAATGATGAAGAGAAAGAATTTTTTTAAATTACTGGCTTATTTGATTTACCTAGCAAGAAAAATCCTGTATTACATATTTTAGTACATCTCATGTACATAAAGCACCAGTTTAAATAAGATTATCAAACACCTCCAGCATCTTGTTACTCAATCTGAAAGTTCATTTCTCATCATTTCCATGTTACATGCTTAAAGCCAAGGAGGATAAAATTTGAATGGTGATAGACACTGAGAGAGAAATTCAGTTCCTTCCCTATCAAATGTATGTCTCTCAAGTAAAACACAGATGAAGTAGCAAAAGTTAAAAGGTCTTCTGCACTCTCTGGAACTTAACCATCCCAGCAGAATAGTTTCTGCCTACTAGAGGACCAACACATGGGGGTGAGAGGGCCAAAGCCAGGGCTCATGGCCCTGACATGTAAGGCTGGGTTAGCCTTGCTGCTGCAAGGCCATACTCTCCATTTCTACTACCAAGCAACTCTCACAAACGCTCACCCCTGGTAAAGCAGAGAGGCCTGAGTGTGAATACAACTCAGGAAGCCCATCAAACACCACTAAAAAATACCAAATGAGACTCCACTGAGGGTTAACCTCACAGATAAAAATCAGCACATTTGCCTCTTTACCAGTGGGAATCTTATCATCAGCATGCCCTTCTTACGCATGAAAGGGATAAGGTGCGTCTAAGTTTATGCACAGTTAATAATCAAGTGTAAATATGCAGACTCTTTCATTTTTAAATTACAGGTTAAAAGTGACTCCCAAAAGAATATCAATTTCTTCATAAATGAAAGATAGTTTATAAAAAGCTGGAATGATGATTAATTCCAATACAAAAACTCATACACAAAAAACTCTACTTTCTCCTTCCAAAGTACTTAGGTCTGTAAGTAGTTCTACTGTACCATGATTACATCACCAGAGTAAAATATGAATAAAATACTTCAGTTAACAAACCACTTTGAGGTGGTGTCAAGAGGGCCACTTCTTGACAACTGCATTAAAACTGCAGCATTTAAGCAGGGCTGAGAAACACCATTCTTAAGCATGGTTTCCTTCTTCCCGTTCTTGCATCCCACAGTGATTATTAAAGGAAGGAAACTGGTCTGTAAATGACTGGGTCATCCACTGCGCATTTGGAATGTCACTGAAAGTTGATCCTCCACTGTCAGCTGCTGGGGAGGGGGGAAGGGGGGAAGAATGTTAATTTATTCTATTTAAAAGCTTTAAATGATCTAATTAGGAGATTTTAACAGTCCAGTGAAGGAGAGCTGTTATTAAAATAGTTAAGCAAGCTTCTTGAATACAATTATAAATTTCTATTCTATTTGAAGATATGGACTGATAAATCCTCATTTGTTATTCAAGGAGGGAAATGCACTTAGAGTCAGTGACTTACAGAAAATGAGCTGTAAAAGCTTGTGAAGTTAAACACCAAATAACAATCGAATTTTCACTCTAAGTCGCTAAATAGATTTTTGTATTTCCGTTCCCATTCTTCAGGAATTTACTCTCTTTAAAAAAACTTCCTTCCCCAATCCTGGCAAAACCAAGTCTTTGAAAGAAACAAACAGATGGAGGGGACATACTCAGCCCATCTGAAGAGAAGCTGCAAAGTTCACCACTGCACAGATTTTCACTATAAGCACCACCGTACGCTGCTTCATAACCCGGATCATACTTTTCTTCCTTCACAGCCATCTTCTTTGCATCCTCTGTGAGAAGGGTAAAAGGGATTTAAAACTGATTTTGTATAACAATTTTGAAGATAGCTTTATTCAGAAATTATCGTGAACAAATCTTTTTCTTGAATTTCACATCTGAGACACAACTTTCGCTTTAAAGTCTTTGTAACATAAACCAAATTAACTCATAAACGCTGTCAAAACCTATTAGATTTAATTTGAGGAGAGCTACACTGTTTCTTGGCTCCTAGACATCTGTAGGAGCACCCAGATGAGACAGGAAGTCCTTGGGAAAAGGATTTTAATAGTGACTAACACCTGTTATCAGAGCACTCTGGTTGCCAATATAATTTTCTTTCCTCAGGAAGTCCTTGGGAAAAGGATTTTAATAGTGACTAACACCTGTTATCAGAGCACTCTGGTTGCCAATATAATTGTTTTCTTTCCTCCTGCTTAATTTAAAATTCACAACATACTTTCTATAATGTAGATATACATGAAATGAACAACAGGAGTGATAATGGTAACATACCTTGGGCCAGCCGCAGGTCAAATGTATATTGCACCTCTTGAACGTCTGTGTTTCGCTCAATGCCTTTCAACTGATCTCTTAAGTCTTTCAGCTTAATGTAGTAATGAACTTTGTCCTGGGCTCGAGGAAACTGAGCACATCTTGCACTGGATGATGGCATAACATAGCAGAGCTAGAATCATAACGTTTTGTAGTTACAGAAATCTTACAATTCTATTGAATCCACTCATCTTGAGATTAGAAAATCTGTCTTTCGGTTAATAATGTGATACTTATCATATAAATATATGCAAAATCAATAAAAGTAACTGAGTTCAAATTTGTAATATTTACTTAGCACCAAGTCAATAAATCAAAAACAATGAGGCTTCCCGCCTCCCCCAGTGTTCGTACAAAATGACATATAAGTATACAATGAAAAATCTTTCCTCCAAATTCTGTTTCTATCCACCTAGTTCTCTTTTCCAAGGGCAATCAGTTGCTAGTTCCAGAGGTTTTCCATGAATATACTATCAAATAAATGTATCTGATATATGTACTCTCCCTCACCCCTTTTAAAAACACACAAATGGTAACATGCTCTATTCCCTATCCTGCACCCTGCGGTTTTTACTCAACAATGTATCTCAGAGATAATTCTGTATCAGGTATCTATATCAGAGTAAAACAAGCTTCCTTTTTTATAGCTGTGTAGTAGTTTCATAATTTAACCAGAGCCCACCTGTGGGCATTTAGGTTGTTTCCAATCTTTTAATATTATAAGCTGGAGTGAAAAACCTTGTATATATTTAATTTTGAATATGTGTGAGTCTATCTATTGGATAAATTCCTAGAAGTGGAATGGCTAGGAAGAAAGATATTTGCATTTATCATTTAGGTTGATGATGACAAATTGTCCTTCACAGAGCATAAAATATATCAGGATATATATATCTTATATAAAAGAGTGAGGCTGCTGAATTACGGACTTTCCAGTTGCAATTTTTCACAATTTTTAAATTGGCCTCTATACCATATATTACAGAAAAAAAACCAAACCGTTATTGACTTATTTTGTTTTGTTCATGCTGCATTTAGAAAATCCTGATTCAGAAAGATATGTAGGTGCAAACGCTACCAGGTTTTGTAACAGCACATTTTCCAAGCTCAAGATAGTCTTCAATTAAAGTGATCCAGAAACTTGAAAAAGTAGATTTTTTCAAAGCTGGATCACTAATATCATCAATAACTCTGAATACTTCATGATAAAGAAGAAATTTTATAAGATAAATGCACTCACAGATCATTGTAAGAGCTAAAACTACCTATCTTGATATGATTCAGGTTCACTTATTATTGCACTACTATGATCACACATCCAAGAGACATACCTGAGCCTCATCTGGCATTTAAGGGACAATAATGCGTACTTTATAGGAAATAGTGAACTCATCTGTACAATTTTACCCAAGTAGACAAGGGTAGGCTGCAATTTAAAGAATGACCAGTGCTACAACCTACTTTATCAATCACATATTTATTAGTTAAAAACAGAAGAAATTTAAAAAGAAGTTAAAATATATATTGGTGGCAGAAACTTTATTCTGAGGTCTCCACAAAAACTTGTCAGCACATTGGCTTCTCGTCATTTAAAATGCTGTCTATAACACAGAGGTCTGTGCACGCGTATTTTTATTTTAAAAGTTGTAAACAGGGCTTCCCTGGTGGCGCAGTGGTTGAGAGTCCGCCTGTCAATGCAGGGGACACGGGCTCGTGCCCCGGTCCGGGAAGATCCCACGTGCCGCGGAGCGGCTGGGCCCGTGAGCCATGGCCGCTGAGCCTGCGCGTCCGGAGCCTGTGCTCCGCAACGGGAGAGGCCACAGCAGTGAGAGGCCCGCGTACCGCAAAAAAAAAAAAAAGTTGTAAACAAAACTTAAAACTATATTTAAGAAGCAAACTTTGAATCAAATGTCTGCAGAAACTCCACAGAAATTATCGAGTTTGAAAACCAATGTATTATTTCATTATGCCTTTATGTATAAAGACAATAGCAGCAAATGCCAGTCAGGTTGGCTGGATGCCTGTCTGCAACAGGGCTGTTCTGTTTACATGGCTCTAACATGAGATTGGGCCAGGATATATAAACGGGGGGTGATTAGCAGTTTCACTAATCGGGATCATGTCTATATTTACATGTTTGTTTCACAACTGAATCAGGGCTAACCCACTTGAATTTGACAAGAATATGCCATTAAATATATTTTGAATGAGCTGTGAGCCAGCTCCTCTTGATATTTTAGCCAAATAACATAACTAACAGTCATAAAGACATTTATCTGACAAATGTTTCTTTTTCTAATAAAACTGTAACAGTATTTGAATTAATTTGCAACTATTACTTCAAGTTGATATGTAGATATTATTCCACAAAATAGTGCTTTTTTTTCACGGCATAAATTAAAAATGGACAGAACAAATAAAAAGGGGAAACTAGCTAGAGAAAATTCATATTTAGTTGATTTACAAATGTAGTTTTAAGGACTTACAGTTTCTGTGTCTGGGATCTTATGCGGTTGAAGTCCAAATTCTAAGTTCTTAACTTTTACTCCAAAAACTTCCTTACTAAAAATTTCATAAATACCTAAAATGAAATACAAGCATATTTACATTGCCCATAACGTTAGCAAAGAAAGAAGATAAAATTTGAAAGTAAATCTTACATTTTCCATTAAACACTGCTATTCGTGGCTGATATTTCTGTAATTTCTGCACTAGAATACGTCCTCCTTCACGAAATTCTTTACTAAAATCGAATTAAAAAGTAGTCAAAATATAAATATGGCAATATTTATAATATGCTAAATTCAGATAGCTTTCTATAAAAGATCAAATCATATAACTGTTAAGCTCAGCTTAAACTAGATACATACGACGCTCCTAGAGTACATGAGGTACCCAGCATGACCAAGGTTCCAACCTATAAAACCGAATGTTATGTAATCACCTGGAAAGATCCTTGCTGCTTGGTGTTGTCCTTTCCACCATATTGGTAAATCCAATACCATATTTTCCTGGTAAAGTATGATCATCCATGTGATTCAGTTGGACCTCACTCAGCCCTGACATAAACAGACACTTCCCTGTGAAAAAGAGAGTTCAGTTTATTTCTGTAGAAGGTCAAAGGTTTTTCTGCCCCATGTATTGATGTGGGTCTACTCTTGAAATTTAAAAAAAAAAAAAAAATTTCGGATATTTAAAAAATTATAACATAGGTCAAATACCATACCAAGCAATTACTATGGGCTGAGTACTGTGCTAAGTCCTTCACATGGATTACCTCATTTAATTGTTGTAACTATGAAATATTACTATTATGTATCTCCTTTTTACAGGGGGTCAAAGTAAATGCTTGTTGAGTACACAGCTAGTCAGTGTAGTAAACTTTGACACTGTTTAGCTTTTTAATAACTGGAAGTACCACCACCCGCCCCTGGGAAACCCAAAACAGATAAACATACACCAATGGACTCAGGGCATTTAAACATCTTGGCAGTGGAGAAAATGAAAAGTTCAAACTTCTCTAGAAATTTTGTTTTCAATTAATGGAGACAACATGTTATTAGTTCCAAAAATACATTACTATCATTTGTCCTAAAGGTTTTTAATGCTGTTTACTTAATCAGCTAGTGTTTCCTGATTGTCTACTGCACGCCTTGTCTTTTAGGCAGTGTTATAACAGATAAGACAATTTATATATAGGACAACAGAACAGAAGTTATACTTGGTTTTAAAGCTCACTCTACAAGTATGAGGGTCTTCAATACTAATTTCTGCTAGATTCAAAGCATCTGTGGAGAATGTCTCCAATCAGTCTCTCTTAACTATTACAGCTTGATTGCCAATGCATTTCATTTCTCCTAGGAAATAAGGTGAGCAGAAATCTGGAAAGGTAAGTATTCTATCTGTACTGGCACAACGATGTACTATTGTTACTATTCTGTAGATAAAAGAATAGTAACAAAAAAGAAAAATTTTTTAAAAAGGTGTTAAAACTCACTGAAAACAACTCAAACAAAAGAGAAAGTACTCCTTTTTCAGGCCCCTCCACTCTTATACACCAAAATGTTAACAGTGCCAGATCATTTCAAAGCTTTTATTTTTGTGTAAAAACACATAGAAAAGATGTATTATATTTACTCAACCATATAGTTTCTTTTTTTTGTGTGTGAGACTGATGTATGTTTATTAAAGATTTGAATTTGTTGATTTTTGAACCAACAGATCATATATTTTTTCCCATTTTTCTCTTTGGGTTTTGGTAAATTTCCAATTTTTTTTTTTTAACATCTTTATTGGAGTATAATTGCTTTACAATGGTGTGTTAGTTTCTGCTTTATAACAAAGTGAATCAGCTATATGTATACATATAACCCCATATCCCCTCCCTTTTGCATCCCCCTCCCACCCTCCCTATCCCACCCCTCTAGGTGGTCACAAAGCACTGAGCTGATCTCCCTGTGCTATGTGGCTGCTTCCCACTAGCTATCCACCCTCTGTTTGGTAGTGTATATATGTCCATGACACTCTCTCACTTTGTCACAGCTTACCCTTCCCCCTCCCTATATCCTCAAGTCCATGCTCTAGTAGGTCTGTGTTTTATTCCCATCCTACCCCTAGGCTCTTCATGACATTTTTTTTTCTTAGATTCCATATATATGTGTTAGCATATGGTATTTGTTTTTCTCCTTCTGACTTACTTCACTCTGTATGACAGACTCCAGGTCCATCCACCTCACTACAAATTATCTGTAGTTTTTTAAGGAACCTCCATACTGTTCTCCATAGTGGCTGTATCAATTTACATTCCCACCAGCAGTGCAAGAGGGTTCCCTTTTCTTCATGCCCTCTCCAGCATTTATTGTTTCTAGATTTTTAAAAAACACAATTTGGTCTAAAAAAACAAGACCCAAACTATTAACAAGAATATCTAGTTTAAAAGTAAAATATTAAAAAAGGTAACCACAGGGACTTCCCTGGTGGTCCAGTGGCTAAGACTCCATGCTCCCAATGCAGGGGGCCTTCCCCTGGTCAGGGAACTAGATCCCACATGCTGCAACTAACAGTTCGCAAGCCACAGTGAAGATCCCACATGCGACAACGAAGACCCCGTGTGCTACAACTAAGACCTGATGCAGCCAAATAAATAAATATTTTTAAAAATAAATAAAATAAATAAAAAAGGTAACCACTTACAAAAATGGTTTCCAGGTCCAGGGTAATGATGCCCTTTGTAAGCAGCCATTAGTCCTGGGTTTATGCCAATCTGCAAAACAAAATGTTTGTACATTTTAGTCTTGAAAAGTAGGCTTAAGTCTCAGGGCTTCCATGGAGGAGTGGTAGATAAAACTGAATTGATTAAAATAAAAATCTAATCCAGCATCAGAAGATATTGCTTTATCAAGTACCAACTCTTGACCTGAACAAAGTATTCCATTTTGAGGAAAAAGATTTCCTTTATGTTAAAAGTTTTGGTGTTGTTTTTAAAAACCAGTTTGACTCCCTCATATCCCCAGCAGCCTCACCCCCAACTGGGCTGGAAAGAGAGAGGAGCTGGAGCAATCAATCAACCTGAGCCCAGGTCCAGCCACAAGTCTGCTTCTCAACTCCCAACACGCAGCTGACTCCACATCATCTACACAGTTGTTTCCATGCTGATGTTTCTTACAGTTACTGACAAAAATCAAAGTTCAAAATCAGTGTTATCATTTATGGAGAACCCACAGGTGTCATGCAACCTAAGTAAGTCACGTGGATTATTTTATGTAATTGCAATCCCTATGCCAAAGGGTCCACCTTCATCCTAGCAACACCCCTGCTTCACCAGTGAGGAAACTGGTGTTTAGGAAGGTTCAGGCTTGTCCGTGGTCATACCCATGTGGCAGGATGTGAAAGCAGACAGCCCTGCCCCGGAGCCCACCCTCTTAAACTCACCCATACAATACAACCTTAAGAAGGTGACTCCATTTACTACCAAGAGGATCTTAGAAATGGTTCTTTTCAGCAAAATGCTATTTGCAAGGATATGGTTAAGTAAAGTTAATCCACTAATGCTATTTATAAAACCAAAGGAGAACAAATATCCTTACAATCACAATGTCCAGATTGAAGGTCAAAATGTCCGGTATGATTCAGTTGGACCTCACTCAGCCCTGACATAAACAGACACTTCCAAAAATGGTTTCCAAGTCCAGGGTAATGATGCCCTTTGGAAACATCCATTAGTCCTGGGTTTATGCCAATAATCACAATGTCCAGATTGAAGGTCAAAATGTCCGGTAGAGTCTTGGTCAAAAGTTCAGCTTCTGAAACACCATTGAACCGGTCTACTTTTCTTTTCACTTTAAATGTGTCTGTAATTTTTTCTTGCTTTTCTTTTGATTTTGTGGACCTGCCAGATTTTTTGGCTTCAGTGGGTTTTTTGGGTTCCACCGGTGTTTTTGGTTCTGTTGTTCTGGGTTTTCTTTTCCTTCCTTTTGGAGTCTCTGAAACACAATGATTTCCAAGACGTAGATGCAAAAAACCTTAACTTACAAGCTTTATGCAGCTTTCCCAGAAAAGTCACCCCATCAACATCCTTTCTACGTTTCTCTTTTATTTCCCAACATCACTCTTCTCTGCAATACCTCCCCCTCCCTTCTGGGTCTATGTGGCCTCAACCCCACCCTCCTTGCTCTGCTAGCTGTTCTTGGGATGAAATGTCCTTTATAATCGTAGATTGATTTTCCACACAATACTACCTGGCATCTTGGCCTCCCCAGGGACGCAAAGTATCTATGTACCATTTTATAAGAATTCTAAATGTAAATACATAAATAGTTAAGTCAACAAATGAAAGAATAAATAGATAGAAAAACAGGAAGGAAGGGAAACATTTTAATTCAGTTTCCCCGTAATTTCCAGCAGAACTCAAATGGCTCGTGGGCTTGTTTTAGGGACGGAGCGTACATTCTGTTGCCCACACAGTCGAAGAGGTGAATTGAGACATGCTGGGGATGAACTCTCTGGGCTGGCAGTACTTGTCAAAAGGTAAGACTAGGGCTCTGATCTCAGGACCTCAAGCAGAGTTTCTCAATCTTGGCCCTACTGACATTTTAGGCTGAATGATTTTGGGCTGTGAGGGCCTGTCCTGTACATTCAAGTATGTTTAACAGCAACTGGGGCCTCTACCCACAAGGTGCCAGTAGCACCCTGCCAGTCATGGCAATCAAAAGTATCTCCAGACAATGCCAAACGTTCCTTGGGGGAAGATTACCTGTGGACAGGCACGAGCGACATAAAATTACCCAAAGGAAGTCTTGATTTTGTCATCCGTAACTCTTTAACGTGGCACTTCATTTCTCGGGCCCCTATCCCATTCCGCTACTATTTGGCGTTTCCTCAACTGAGCCTCCCATCCGTCTTCTCTTCTCCTCCTCACACTGCTTCAGCCACTCCCTATGCCAAGGGGTCCGCCTCCATCGGCTGGTGGCTGGAGAAGTCCTAGCGCTCCCTGCCCGGAAAGGTAGAAGAACCGAGGGCAGGGTGCATCTCCAGTGCAGTGGAGTTAAATGTGCTCCTGCAACCATAAACTGAAAGTCCGAGCACATTCCTTACACTGTACTGCTACACTGAGGAAAATCGCTACCCTCTCTCCACCATCCAACCCCAAATCTGTTCTCCTCTCTTCCAATTCCCTGTCTTTTTTATTTTTATTTATTTATTTTTATTTTTATTTTTTTTCTGTTGTGGCCTCTCCCGTTGCGGAGCACAGGCTCTGGACGCACAGGCTCAGCGGCCATGGCTCACGGGCCCAGCCGTTCCGCGGCATGTGGGATCTTCCCGGACCGGGGCACGAACCCGTGTCCCCTGCATCGGCAGGCAGATTCTCAACCACTGCGCCACCAGGGAAGCCCCCAATTCCCTGTCTTGGTGAATGGTACCTCTTTCGCCTAAGTGCCAGACTCCTCTTTCTCCCTCACCTCCCGTAAGAAATCCATGAAGCACGGCCTCGCCTCCAAGTTCTGCCCTGCTCTCTACCATTTTATCATATATATTATTATAATTAGATACATATTATGATATATCTGTATTATAGTCTATCCTCTATGATATTAAAATATCAATCTGGGGCTTCCCTGGTGGCGCAGTGGTTGCGCGTCTGCCTGCCGACGCGGGGGAACCGGGTTCGCGCCCCGGTCTGGGAGGATCCCACATGCCGCGGAGCGGCTGGGCCCGTGGGCCATGGGCGCTGAGCCTGCGCGTCCGGAGCCTGTGCTCCGCAAGGGGAGAGGCCACGACAGGGGGAGGCCCGCATACCACAAAAAAAAAAAAAAAAAAAAAATCAATCAATTTAAGTCCCCCTCTAATTCCATTCTCTCAACAGCTTCCTATCGCCTTCAGAATAGAACACACATTCTTTAGGTTAAACAAGAAGCCTCGACTGCCCCCTAATCCAGCCTCATCTCTCACCATTTCTTTGCTATACTCCAGACTCCAATAACACAGAATCACGGTTTTTCAACTGTGTCATGCTTCTTCATGTCTGTGGTTCGGTGCACACTGCTCCCTTGGCCTGGAATTTTCCCCAACCCATTTGTCATGTGCTTCACGTGCTACTCCCTCACTGCTGAATTTCAGAGCTCTGGGAAGCTGCCTCTGAGCCTCAGTCCAAGTTAGGTGCCAGCCCTGCAGCATCCTGTGCCCCTTTGCACCACTTAGTGTACAGAGGAGTTCCATGTTGACTAGATTAGGAGATATTTGAGGGCAGGATCCATGTTCTTTTATTCCCCAAAACCTATCACAGTGCCTGGCACTTATTAAGTACTTAAAAAGTGGATTAAATTTTTTTTTTTTTTTTTTTTTTTTGCGGTACGCAGGCCTCCCACTATCGCAGCCTCTCCCGTTGCGGAGCACAGGCTCCGGACGCGCAGGCCCAGCGGCCATGGCTCACGGGCCCAGCCACTCCGCGGCATGTGGGATCCTCCCGGATCAGGGCATGAACCCGTGTCCCCTGCATCGGCAGGCGGACTCTCAACCACTGCGCCACCAGGGAAGCCCAAAAGTGGATTAAATTTTTTAACACAAAAACAGAGGTAAAATTCATCATTAAACCCTTTCTTAAATATGTTGGCTAATGCAGTAGCTAATTTTCCAAAGTATCCTGGTGAAAACTACCTTGTGTGGGTTCCTGAGCAGGAGCTGGGGCTGGAACTTCTTCTGGCATTTCTTGTTCATTCATAACCGCCATAGGAACTTCAGTCATCATTTGTTGGAATGGAAATGTATAAAAAGCTTGCACTTGCTGAAGGGAACAGCTGAAAGAACAATTAAGATAAGAAGACAAAATTACCCAAATGTAAGGTTAAATGATCAGCTCTAAAAAACTGTCAGGATCCAAATATTTGTAACCAGATTATAGTATTTATTTAGAGTTGACAACAGGAGCAAAGAGGGGAAGAAGATCTCTTCCCATACGTACACATTTACCCATCCTTTACTGGGTGCCTACTAACCATCTATAATTAACTCTCACACTGTTTTAATGACAAAATGTGTCATCACTAAAACTTACCAGTCCTGTCAGGTAAGCCTGTACTTCCCTGAAATGAGATCATGGGAATTTTCTAGTAAACAGTTGAAGGGCCCACCAGCCCATACAGGGTTGAAATATCCACAAAAATAATTTGTATTCCTACCTTCAGTATTTAATCCTCTTGTCACAAAGATCCCCTGCAACCTAAACTTTTTTTTTCAGTTTTACTGAGATATAGTTGACATGTAACATTGTATAAGTTTAAGGTATACCACAGTGTTGATCTGACACACATATACTGCAAGATGATTACCACCATAGCCTTAGCTAACACTTCCACTGGGGCACATAATTACCATCTCTTTCTTGTGGTGAGAACATTTCAGATCTGCTCTCTCAGCAACTTTCAAATATATCCTTCAGCATTATTCATTATAATCGCCATGCTGTACATTAGATCCCCAGAACCTATTAATCTTATAATTTGAGGTTTATGCCCTTTGACCAACATCTCCCCATTCCTTAAGAACTTAAGGTTCTCTTTTGATTTACTTGCCTGTTTACTTATGTATTCATTGGATCTGTTTTTTTTAACGGTTGCTGGGTGTTTTTTTGCCACTAAATGAGGACTAGAAATGGATATTTCCATAAATATCTGTGAATTTATGGAAAAGATTACTCTAAACCTCTCTTCTGAACATGATTTAACCTCCGTTCAAAGTGTTCTGTTCAATGTAAGGAACACGGGCCTTCACAGAAAACAAATGCTAAAAAATATTTCTGGTGACTATAAACCACTACCCCAAGCTGTTGCTATCAGCACAAAGCTAGGGAAGTAAACCTACATTTTTATGAAACCTGAGTTACAGCTGATGCAAAAAAAATGCCATTAAATATGCAGAAGGAAGAAAAACACTAGGAAATAAAATGGATAAGTACCATTTACCATTTGGAGAGAAAAGCCATGTTTTCTGTGGCAAACTTAATAGTTTCTTTTTCTGTGATGTGTGGATAAAGAAAACAGGGTGCTCAGAAAGCTGAGGTTAAAAAGGCAAACTAGTACACGGTAAATGCATGAACTTTACAACAGGTAAATCATACCGTAATAACTTGGTTCCTAAAAAGAGAAGGCAAACGAAAACATTCCCTAGGATAAACTTAAATGGCCCAGGCAGACACAGGGTTACAAACTACCTGTGGGTGGCTAGGCTAGAACACTGGATGCTCAAAGAAAAACAGGGGCCGAATCTCAATGGACAAAACAATGGCGAAGCATTTTAGCTTCAAGCTATCTTTAAGGGTAAGATGGTAAAGAAAAGATGAAGAATTAGTGAGAAAGATATTAAACTATATATCTTAAGAGTTTTATTTCTTTAAATACATTGTTTTCAAATTATATGAAAAAGTAAAGACAATACAATGATTTAGTAAACTATAGTACATTAACATGAGTCTACTATGCAGCTACTAAAAATTAAATTTATTGATATGTAGAAGCACAGAAAATGTTTAATATATAATAAAGTGGCAAAGAATACAAAATAACATTGTGAGCTAAGGCTGCTCATGGAGAAAGTATGTAGACAAGGACTAGAAGTTAAGTTGTAAAATTGAAAAGAAGCAAAGGGCTTAAACCTTGCCTGGCACAAAGTCAAATGTTCTCTTTTTTCACACTTTTCTTTAATAATATTCATAGCACTTTTGGATAAACTGTCCAAATACTGGCTGTGTTTATGACTGAGATATGCTAACGAGGAGCTGGATATATAGCTAGGTTAGTCGAGAGAGCTCATGTGGCTAACCTTGGAAATTCCAGTAAAACGCACTGTAACTTCGGACTGTGGCCAGTGATGGTTTCCTGAGATCTAATAGCCCCTTTCAGCTGGAATATATAAAAGAAAACTCATGTGGTCACAATAAGTGAGTGTCGCATTGTCAGGAAGGCAGCGTCTCACTCTCTCCCATGTTTATTGTTACGGCTCTCAGAGTTTCACATATCTGTCCCATTTTGAGCATTTCACAAAAATCCACTCTTAAAAATATAAAAACAAGGGAAACACCATTCCCATTACAAAAGGATTCTGAACTTAAAAAAATGAATTTCCAAAATGTGGCTCCTTTAGCATATTTAGGGGTCATTAAATTCTGACTTTCAGAAACTAAAAACCAAAATTTCAGAATTCAGCTGGCTGAAGAAAAAGTGAAAAATACGGAAGAGAAAATGTGGTCTTATTTTAAGAGATATGCATCAATTAAAAAAAAAATCAAAAAAAAAATCCAGAAACTTGGCTATAATATGGATGTGTCCCTTAATCTTTCTAAAATTATCGCTGGCACTTTACAGCAAGTTTAATTAGAAAAGAAATAGAGGGGCTTCCCCGGTGGCGCAGTGGTTGAGAGTCCGCCTGCCGATGCAGGGGACGCGGGTTCGTGCCCCGGTCCGGGAGGGTCCCGCGTGCCGCGGAGCGGCTGGGCCCGTGAGCCATGGCCGCTGGGCCTGCGCGTCCGGAGCCTGTGCTCCGCGGGGGGAGAGGCTACAGCAGTGAGAGGCCTGCGTACCGCCAAAATAAATAAATAAATAAATAAAAAATAAATAAAAGAAAAGAAATAGAGAAAGCTATGAAAAATAGATGTATAAATTCTGAGGTAATATACTATTTTTGAGCATTCAATTTAGCTTGATTATCTTAACAGCTTCCTAACAGCCGGAACAAAAGGAAAGAGGGTGGACTACAACATTCTTACTACTTGGAGCAGACAGCATTACATCTGTACCAAACCCTTTATGAACCTGAATGCTAGGAAACTAGAGTTATGGATAATTTAATTTTCTATTATCTAATAATGGTTAAATTTGGAAGCAGCATGAACCTATTTCAACCTTAATGTGAAAATGTTTCCTAAATACATGTTATATTTATATAGGATAACTGCCACTTCATAATTCAGAATTCTGCAATGTTTATGAACAATAATTTTCTCTGTTATTAGAGACAGCAACAGACGAGCACTTAGCATCCTCTCAGGACCTCCGTTCCCTCCCCATGAAAATGAGGGGTGAGATTCCGTGATTTCCACATATATGGAGAAAGTGTAGGAAATAAGACCAAACCTGTCCAGACTCAGAACGGACCCCAAAGCATTTTAATTTTCTATAATTCCCTGATATCAAACTTACGAGCATGATAAATGATTTTATTTCCCCTTGTTGACTTTTCTCCCCTATCATTTGTGTTTGTCCCCACACACAAATGTTCTGGACACCTCTTCCCTTTTCCTGCAGTTAACCCTTTCCTCTCTCCTAGCCTCCATTTACACCCCCTTCACCTGAAAAACTAACTCGGGGCGGTGGGATGAATTGGGAGAGTGGGATTGACATATATACACAACTATGCATAAAACAGATAACTAATGAGAACCTCCTGTATAGCACAGGGAACTCTACTCAATGCTCTGTGGTGACCTAAATGAGAAGCAAATCTAAAAAAGAAAGGATATATGTATACGTATAACTGATTCACTTTGCTGTACAGCAGAAACTAACACAACACTGTAAAGCAACTATACTGCAATAAAAATTAAAACAAACAAAAAACCCAAAAAACTAACTCTTTAAGGTTTCTCTAAGATGAATGACTCCAACTTCTTTAGCCTTCAGTTATTTTCTACTATTTTAAAGATTTCAGTTGCTTTTTTTCTAAATATATTTGTCTTAGTTTGTTCAGGTTGCTGTACAAAACACCATAGACTGAGTGGCTTATAAACAACAAATATTTATTTCTCACAGTTTTGGAGGTTGGAAAGTCCAAGTTCAAAGTGCTGGCAGATTTAGTGACTGGTGAGGGCCTGCTTTATGGTTCATTTTAGGTTGACTTCTTGCTGTGTCCTCACATGGGGGAAGGGGTGAGGGATCTCTCTGGGCTCTCCTTTACAAGGGCACTAATTCCAATTAGGAGGGCTCTGCCCTCATGACATAATCACCTCCCAAAGGCCCCACCTCCAAATAACCTAACCATATGTTAGGTTTCAACATATGAATTTTGGAAGGACACAAACATTCACTCTATAGCAACATTTTATTACCTTCATTTAAACAAGCATACACAACACTGAATACTTACAAAATAACGATCATTGCTAAATAATCCAAATGCTCAACTAAAAGGGACTAGTTACATAAATTATGATGGAATACATTATAACTATTTAAAGCCTACGTTCAATATTGCTAAGTGAAAGTACGTGTATTCACCATGCATTACTGGGTACTTACTGTGCAGGGTCTACTAGAAACTGTAAACACAAAAAACTGAGAATGAGCCAGAACCCCAACTCATTAAACTATTGTGCATATAGCATAATTTCAAGTTTCCTCACTATGTGGTCATTTTTCTACTGCTTAGGATAAAACAAAATAAAAATACTCCATAGCCTCATCATCCTGAAACTGAGCAGGGCTATCAACTTCCTCATTCTGGAGACATATTACAAAATCATTACATTAGCTTTACTGGCACCCACATTATACTGCTGATTCATACTGAATTTACCATCAATGAAAACTGCCCTTTATCACCGCTTCCTCATCTCATACCTGTAGCACTGTTCTTTCTGTACTTAAGCACAGCATTGTGCCTCTTTTTGTAACAGATGATTCACATTCCAGCCAGTTGGGATTGACCTGGATTCTGACTCAATCTATCAATTCCACAAACCCCTCACAGAGTTGGGTCACTCAAATATTTTATCAGCACCTTGAAGCTGTTGAACACTGAAAAGTTGGGGTAGGACTACATGGCACATCAGTATAGACCTCTCTTCAGCCTGGCCTTGACTCTCAGTAGTAAAGCAGTTTTGATTTCACCTAAGAGGACTGCCACCAGTCTATCCTTATCTTGCCCACAAAACGTACAGATGTTAGAGAGGCTGACTTTGAAGCTACACTGCGTGGGTTCAAATTTCAGCTCTGCCATTTACTAGTTCTGTAGGCAGGTTCCTTAACCTCTTTATGTCCCAGCTTCCACATCTGTAAAATGGGGACAGAAGCACCTAATTCATTGATTATGAGAATAAAATTAGTTAACACATGTAAAACACTTAAAACAGTGCCTGGTATGTAATACATTTGTTATAACAAAAACAAAGACAACAGGGGATGATTAAATATTCTAGGTACCCCTGTCATCCACCTTCTGATGCTGTCTAGCCTAGTATCATTATCAAAAAGGGAATGAACCTAGCCTGGTAGGTCTTGCTTTATTCTCAACTTATACTGTAGCTTAGTGGTCACTAGTTCCTTTTAAATATGTTCAATAACCACTGAGAAGTAAAAATTTTATTTAGGATCAAAGTCAATAAATTCCACGACAGACTCCACCTGTGGAAAATAAAAGGGATCCATGTGTTTATTTTCAGACTTTAGGCCCCTCTCCTGTTGTCTACAAGTTATTAAAGAATGCTGTAATCTGGCCTCTCACTTGAAATATAACTCATCTGGGTCAGGAAACATGATTTCTGTTAGAGCAGCTAAAAGTTCTCTTAAATGACCTCATTGATCTTGAGCTTTAAACCTAACAATCGTTCTGCCATTTTCCATCCACAATCATTTTTCTTAACATGAAATGAAAAATCAAAATCAGAACTAAGTGCTTATATTTTCTGTCATCTACTAACAACATGCCAGTGAACAAGGCAGAAAACCCAAATCTTTCTTGTCCTTCTTACTGTCCACACTAACTCAAAAAAGTTCTTGGTCTCTTTAACATTTCTAGAAAGCCCAATCTCATCTGAGGGTTGATCTTAACTGTCTGTATTCTCAGTGGTCTGTGTCACGCGTTTCCAGTCATTTTTGACTTGGCATCCTACTTTCCATCTTTGGTAAATGTCCTTTTCATGCTTGAGCTCATTAGAAACATACTGGTCCTCTTCTTCCTTTTTTCCTCTTTGGTTAGACTGTAAGTACTTGTTTAGATTCTTGAACTGTTCTCTCTTTTTTTAAAAAGGGTCTATATCTATGGAATTTTTTTCTTTGAATTTTTTGAAATTAATCTTCCAAAGTAAACAGTAAATTTACTATACCCAAAGTTCCATGCCATTCCTTGATTAGCACAAAGTCAAGGATGACAGAGAACCACTTTCTCAGGATTACCTGGGGCCTGAGTCATTTCAGAATGCCCAAGGATAAACTCCTGAGAGTACTAACACAGAGTTCTCCATATTTCCCAAGGTGAATGCTTTTCAAATCAAAATAAAAAATGATCCATAACCCAATGGATTAAGTTAAGACCAAATATAAGTCAGAAGGTTTTGAGCTAAACATTGTACCAGAGAGACCTCTTACTTTACTGTAAGACACTGAGCAAGGTCTGACAATGTGAACAACCAGCCCTCCCCAAACCTGCATTCCGGCACAGGCATGATGGCCGACTGGACTCTGCCATTTTATTTAAGGTATTGAGCATCCAGATTTTGGTGTTCGCGAGGGGCCTGGAACAAATCTCCCGCGGATACGGAGAGATGACTGTAATTTACTTCATGGAAGGTGTTACCCAGGTTTCAATTCTGATCCGAAGATCACAAAGATGAGAGTGATTTCCACTCTCATCTCATTTGGTGAATTCTTTTATTTGTAAAGTTCTTCACGGAAAGAAATGCAGTTATTTCAGGACTTGATTCATAATGTCAAGATGAAGTCTTGCACTTTATCTACATATATCTCCTTCCCTAAACTCTAAGACAATCTATGTTGGTTACTTAAGCACACCCCTTCCACATAACGTCGACTCACAGCATGTCGCAACTGGATTCCACAGACGCCCTATTTTACAGATATGAACAGGCCCAGAGAAGTTTAGTGTCTTGCCCAAGTTCAGGGCCCAATGGCCAGAAAGTCAGTATAATTCTTCATTAGGTCTAACAGTATTGTATTCCAATGTAAAACTTTTTTTTTTTTTTTTTTTCCTTTTTAAAGATTCTGTTACCATGTTTAGTTCATTTGGCTTTCCGTCTGGGGTTCCAATTTCGAGATCTCTGCTTTTTCAAAACTCTCCACGCCTCTTACACTCCCCACAGGACATATTACAAGTAAATTCTTAAGAGAGTCCCGAAGACCACGAGAACACAATTTCAGACGACTTCTTGGGAGTGTTATTCCTAGTCCCAGAATTCAAGAGCTCTAGTGCGGCAATGTTATCTACCCTGTGCCCCTTTGAGGAAGGAAGACACAGTAAATCTACAACTCTGAGATGAAAACTCCTGGAGTGATACGTGTGATACGTATCACACGCATCCTTACAGCTCTGCACGGTAATGGAGGGTGAAGGGAAATGTAGCCAAGAAAGGTAACCGGAAACAAATACTAACCGGAGACTGCTGCTTGCTTATTATCGCATTTTAATGCTGGCTAGGTGCCGAGAAGGACTGGACAGGGGAGCCCAGATGCCAGCGGCGCCCAGGCTGAGGGACCTATGCAAGGGCCTGCCCGAGCAGGTAGCCAGTGCGCACGCGCGGCCCCGGCCTTTGTACTGGGGCCGTGGCCTTAAAGACCCCCTGCGTGCGTGCGTGCGTGCGCGCGCCCGCGGCCTGCCCCGCGGCGAAGGGCGCGGGGGGAGGGGCGGTGCCCCGCCCCGGCCTTACCTGACTGCGTTCTCCGCTTCCATTCCCTGCTGCCAATCGCGCGCGCAGCTACTCCTGCCCGGCAAGCAACCGACCGGACTCTGTAGTACCGCGGCTCAGGCACGTACTGCGGTACGGTAATAACCAAACACTTAGATTCGATTGCTGGCAGAACTGGGACAGCGGCTGGCGCTCAAGCTCCTCCCCCAAGTTTCTAGTCCCCCTCCCCCCCAGGCCAGACCCACCCTCAGTCCGGCGCTTCCGTCTGCCCGGAGCCAAATCACACGCCCTGTGCTTGTCACGTGATGTAGGGCAGTCCAATCACGTTCTCTCCCCTCTCGTTGGTTCTTCCGCTCGCCACTTGGCCTTCCGGGAAAGTTGGAGGATAAAAAGGCAGGGAGGGGGAACGCTCTGGGGATGTAAGCGTTTGTCAGCCCGGCTTTTCGGTGGTGGGTTGGTGGCGGTGCGTGCGAGTTGGGGAAGTCCTCTCTGTGGGCGCTGTGTAGGTGGGGCGGTTATGCTTATCACAATTACCCAGGCCTTTCCACCTGGATAATTTTATTCCGATTAAAAACAGCGATTTGCATTAATTACCAAGTAATTACTGTGATGTAGGAGAAAGCAGAGACTTTGGTATCAGAAAACCTGGGAGTCCTGGCCACTGTACCATATTGGGCCTCAGTTTCCTAATCTGTAAAATGAGGGTGATTGTAAAACGGCTTTGTAAAATGTGGAACTTTACGTAAACCGTTCTCTGCATTACTTTTAATATGTAAAAATATAAAAGTTTAAACTCTGAGAGTAGATGGCACTCAAGCATCACCTCCTCGTTACAACCTTCTGGACTAACCCCTCTTTTATTCTCGCTGGCTGTTAAAGCTGGGTTTTGTTTCATTAGTTCTCAAGTTAATCACTGGTTTTTGTACAAGGACTTCATTAAATAACTCTTAATGGAAGTAGGCTTTTCTGTTTCTTTAGTTAGCCTGATGGGACACATGGCTGCTGTATTAGTTAGCTTTCCATATTTTATGCTGTGAGTCCAAAATCTCAGTGGTTTACAGCAACAAAGGTTTATTTCTCACTCATTAATACACGAGCTGGGAAATGGCTGAGGCTCTGTGCCACTTGTGTCTTCTTCATTCTAGGATCCAGGAAAGGGCTTTCATGAGTAAATACAGAAATATTGATTTGTATTATATGAATTGCTTAAGTGAAACTTATAACATTTTTAAACTTTTCAGAACGTCTACGAATACTCTGCTTACTAGTAAGTAGGTGTCACTCAGAACCTGACTCATGGTCGGTATTCAGTGATTATTTGTTTAGTGAATGAATTAACAACAGCCCAACCTCTCTTTCTCTCTGGTTTTGCTAACCACTCAGGACCACAATCCAGAAAAGTTTTAAAGCAACATCTTTGAGGTACTCCTGTATGTATTTTTTTTTTTTTTTGCCATGCCACGGTTTGCAGGATCTTAGTTTCCCAACCAGAGATGGAACCCGTGCCCCTTGCAGTGGAAGTGCAGGAGTCCTAACCACTGGACTGCCAGGGAATTCCCTGTCCTGTATGTATTTTTAAATGCATGAATTAGGCGAGCATATTGTGAAAATTAAGTAGAAGTGAAGGTTACTAGTGGGAAGCTAGAGTCGTGGGTAGGAAATCGCCTCTGACGCTGGCAGGCAGGGCCAGCTTTATGGGTGTGTGATCTGTGTAGTCGAATAGGGCCCTACTCTTATAAGGGCCCCATAGTTAGTTAATTTAATGTTCTGCTACTGCCATCTTGAAATTCTTAAATAATTATTTAACGAGGGGTCTGCATTTTTACTTTGAACTGGGATCTGCAAATTATGTAGTTGGTCCTGTTGACAGGTGTTAAAGAGGAAGATTAAATAATGTGCCAGTGTCTCTGTTGAATATGGGGTCCTTGGAGGCCAACAGCTCATAGCAACAAGGAGAATGGATGACAACGGTTATATTCATAACAATAACAATGGTGATAATAATGATGGTAATAAGGCAGCTTACATTTACTGACTATGTACCATGCACTGTTGTAAGTGATTTGCATATATTAATTCTTTTAATTCTCAGGAGAACCCTATGAACCGATGCCACAGCTCAAGTTTGAAGGCTATCAGGCTGGAGAACCAGGAAAAGCCAATGCTCCAGTTCAAATCAGAAGGCCATCTGCTTGAGAATTCCTTCTTGTTCAGGGAGATCTTTTGTTCTGTTCAAGCCATCAACTGATTTGATGAGGCCCACCCACAATATGGAGGGCAATCTGCTTTACTCAAAGTCCACTAATTTAAATGTTAATGTCATCCAAAAACACCCTCACAGCAACATCCAGAATAATGTTTGACCATATATCTGGGCAACATGGTCCACCTAAGTTGACACATAAAATTAACCATCAGAGGTAGCAACTATTATTATCTATATTTTGCAGACAAAGAAACTGACAGCGAGGTTCAATAACTTGTGCAAGTTCACACAACTACTAAGTGGCAGAGTCAAGAGTATTGCTAGGGCAACCTGGCTCCACAGTCCACCCTCTCAGAGCTATATGTGAGCCTTAGCAGAGTATGAGGAGGAAGGAGGGCTTCAGAGAGAAGGCTATTCAAAGCCCAAAGAGCTGGTCATCATATGTTTATAGCATTAAATGCCTGTGTTAGCAAAGAAGAAATGTCTCAAATCAATGACCTCAGCTTCTGGACTTCCCTGGTGGCCCAGTGGTTAAGAATCCACCTGCCATGCAGGGGACACGGGTTCGAGCCCTGGTCCGGGAAGATCCTACATGCTGTGGAGCAACTAAGCCCGTGTGCCACAACTACTGAGCCTGCGCTCTAGAGACCGCAAGCCACAACTAGTGAAGCCTGCATGCCTAGAGCCCATGCTCCACAACAAGAGAAGTCACCACAATGAAAAGCCCATGCACCGCAACGAAGAGTAGCCCCCACTCGCTGCAATTAGAGAAAGCCTGTGCCCAAAAATGAAGACCCAACGTGGCCAAAATTAATTAATTAATTAATTAATTAAAAAAACGTGTCCTTAATTTCCATCTTAAGAAACTAGAGAATGAAGAGCAAATTCAACTCAGAGTAAACAAAAGAGGGACTTCCCTGGCGGTCCAGTGGTAAAGAATCTGCCTTACAATGCAGGGGACATGGGTTTGATCCCTGGTCAGGGAACTAGGATCCCACATGCCACAGGGCAACTAGGCCCACGCGCCACAACTACTGAGCTTGCCTGCCTCAACTAGAGAGACTGCGTGCCGCAAACTACAGAGCCCACATGCTCTGGAACCCACACATCACAACTACAGAGCCCACGCACCCTGGAGCCTGTGCGCCACAACTAGAGAAGAGAAAACCTGCACGCCACAACTAGAGAGAAGCCCGCGCGCCACAGTGAAAGATCCTTCATGCCTCAACACAGATCCTGCGTGCCACAACTAAGACCCAAGGCAGCCAAATAAATAAATAAAATATAAATCTTAAAAAAAAGTAAACAAAAGAAAGAAAATATAGAGTGTAAAATCAGCGAAATCAAGAACAGAAAAACAATAGAGAATAAATGACACCAAAAGTTGTACTTTGAGAAGATCAATAAAACTGATAAACTACTAGCCAGATTTAACAGGAAAAAAAAGGAGAGAAGACACAAATTAACAATGTAATAATGAAATAAGTGACATAACTATACATTCTACATGTATTAGGAAATAATAAGGGACTATGTTGAACAACTCTATTTCTATAAATTCAGCAACTTTGATGAAATGCACAAATTCCTTAAAGACACAAACTACTGAAGACCAGTCAGGATAAATAGATAACCCGAACAGCCCCATATCTATTAAAGAAATTGAGTTTGTAGTTAAAAACCTTCCCACAAAGAAAACTATACGCCCAAATCGTTTTACTGATGAATTCCAGCAGACATTTAAGGAAGAAATAATACCAATTCTGCCAAACTCTTCCAGAGTTTGAAAAGGAGGGAATTTTTTTTTTTTTTTTTTTTTTTTTTGCGGTACGTGGGCCTCTCACTGTTGTGGCCTCTCCCGTTGTGGAGCACAGGCTCCGGGCGCGCAGGCTCAGCGGCCATGGCTCATGGGCCCAGCCGCTCCGCGGCATGTGGGATCTTCCCAGACCGGGGCCCGAACCTGTGTCCCCTGCATCGGCAGGCAGACTCTCAACCACTGCGCCACCAGGGAAGCCCTGGAGGGAATATTTTCTAACTTATTTCATGAGACCAACATTACCCTGTCACCAAAAGTGGACAAAGATGCTACAGGAAAAGAGACTACAAACCAATATCTATCATGAACATAGATGTAAAAGTTCTGAACAAAATTTAGCAAATCAAATCCAACAATATATAACAAGGATAATACATCACAACTACGTGGAATTTATCCAAGTACAGTCATCCCTTGGTATACATGGAGAATTGGTTCCAGGACCCCCCTGTGGATACCAGAAATCCATGGGTGCTCAAGTCCCTTATATAAAATGTCATAGTATTTGCATATAACCTATGTACATTCTCCTATATACTTTAAATCATCTCTAGATTACTTATAATTACCTAATATAATGTAAATGCTATGTAAATAGTTGTAAATACAATGTAAATACTATATAAATACCTGCCAGAGTGCAACAAATTCAAGTTTTGCTTTTTGGAACTCTACGGATTTTGTTAATATTTTCAGTCAGAGGTTGGTTGAATTCCTGGTTGTGGAACCCACGGATATGGAGGAGCGACTCTAATATAAGGTTGACTTAACGTTTGAAAAAAATCATTCTATATAATTTATCACATTAACAAATTTTTCAAAAGCCCTTATGACCACCTTAATAGATACAGATAAGGATTTGACAAAAATTCAACATCGATATCTGATTTAAAAAAAAACAACAAAAAAACTTTAGAATCTAGAACAGAAGGGAACTTCCTCAACTTGATAAATGACATCTATAAAAAACGTACTGTATTTATTAAGAGTTCATTTTATGGTTTAATGTAAACCATATGAAACCTACAAAAAAGGTACTAGAATAAGTGAGTTTTACAAAGCTGCAGGAGAAAAGATCAATATAGGACAATCAGTTGTATTCTATATATTACCAACAAGCCATCAGAAAAAACACCATTTACAATAGCATCAAAAAATATGAAATACTTAGGGATAAATCTGATAAAGGATGTTTCCTGAAAATTACAAAAATATTGCTGAGAGAAATTAAGTAAGAACTAAATAAGTGGAGAGATACATTGTGTTCATAGGTCAGAAGACTAAATATTGTCAAGATGATCACAGATTGAATATTATGGCAATCAAAATCCTAGTAGGCTTTTTTGTAGAAATTGACAAGATGATTCTAAAAGTCATATGGAAATGCAAAGATCTAGAATAGCCAAAACAACTCTAAAAAGAAACAACAGTATGATATCACTTATATGTGGAATCTAAAAAAATAAAACAAACTAGTGAATATAACAAAAAAAAGAGAGAAAGAAAGAACAAAGAACAAAATTGGAGGACTAACACTACCTGATTTTTAATACAAGTCTACAGTAATCAAGACAGTGTGGTATCATGATAGACAACAATATATCAAAGGAAAATAATAGAGTCCAGAAATGGACACATACATACATAGACAACTGGTCAGCAGATTTTCCACAAAGGTATGATTTCAGTGGAGAAAGCACAGTCTTTTCAACAAATGGTGCTAGAACAATTGGATAGGCATATGCAAACAAAAGAGGACTGGGGTGCACACCTCACACCATACAAAATGTTTAGCTCAAAATGGGTCACAGACTTACCTGGAGAAAACCATAGTTCAAAAATATACATGCACTCTGGATGGGAACCAAGATGGCAGAGTAGAAGGACGTGCTCTCACTCCCTCTTGCGAGAACACCAGAATCACAACTAGCTGCTGGACAATCATCGACAGGAAGACACTGGAACTCGCCAAAGAAGATACTCCACATCCAAAGACAAAGGAGAAGCCACAATGAGATGG
>NC_041219.1:36747821-36749706 GCF_002837175.3 Physeter macrocephalus | reverse complement strand
ACACTTATACCACAGAAGTCCACCCACTGGAGTGAAGGTTCTGAGCCCCACGTCAGGCTTCCCAACCTGGGAGTCTGGCAACAGGAGGAGGAATTCCTAGAGAATCAGACTTTGAAGGCTACTGGGATTTGATTGCAGGACTTCGACAGAACTGTGGGAAACAGAGACTCCACTCTTGGAAGGCACACACAACGTAGTGTGTGCATCGGGACCCAGGGGAAGGAGCACTGACCCCAGGGGAGACTGAACCAGACCTACCTTCTGCTGTTGGAAGGTCTCTTGCAGAGGCAGGGGCTGGCTGTGGCTCACCATGGGGACAAGGACACTGGCAGCAGAAGTTCTGGGAAGTACTCCTTGGTGTGAGCCCTCCCAGAGTCTGCCATTAGCCCCACCAAAGAGCCCAGGTAGGCTCCAGTGTTGGGTCGCCTCAGGCCAAACAACGAACAGGGAGGGAACCCAGCCCCACCCATCAGCAGTCAAGTGGATTAAAGTCTTAGTGAGCTCCTCACACCAGAGCAAGAGTCAGCTCTACCCACGACCAGTCCCTACCATCAGGAAACTTGCATAAGCCTCTTAGATAGCCTCATCCACCAGAGGGCAGACAGCACAGGCAAGAAGAGCTACAATCCTGCAGCCTGTGGAATAAAAACCACATTCACAGAAAGATAGACAAGATGAAAAGGCAGAGGGCTATGTACCAGATGAAGGAAAAAGATAGAACCCCAGAAAAATAACTAAATGAAGTGGAGATAGGCAACCTTCCAGAAAAGGAATTCAGAATTCAGACAGTGAAGATGATCCAGGACCTCGGAAAAAGAATGGAGGCAAAGATTGAGAAGATGCAAGAAATGTTTAACAAAGACCTAGAAGAATTAAAGAACAAACAAACAGAGATGAACACTAAAATAACTGAAATGAAAACTACACTAGAAGGAATCAATAGCAGAATAACTGAGGCAGAAGAACGAATAAGTGACCTGGAAGACAGAATGGTGGAATTCACTACCACGGAACAGAATAAAGAAAAAAGAATGAAAAGGAATGAAGACAGCCTAAGAGACCTCTGGGACAACATTAAATGCAACAACATTCGCATTATAGGGGTCCCAGAAGGAGAAGAGAGAGAAAGGACCAGAGAAAATATTTGAAGAGATTATAGTAGAAAACTTCCCTAACATGGGAAAGGAAATAGCCACCCAAGTCCAAGATGTGCAGAGTCCCAGCCAGGATAAACCCAAGGAGAAACATGCCGAGACACATACTAATCAAACTGGCAAAAATTAAAGACAAAGAAAAATTACTGAAAGCAGCAAGGGAAAAACGACAAATAACATACAAGGGAACTCCCGAAGGTTAACAGCTGATTTCTCAGCAGAAACTGTACAAGCCAGAAGGGAGTGGCATGATACACTTAAAGTGATGAAAGGGAAGCACCTACAACCAAGATTACTCTACCCAGCAAGGATCTCATTCAGATTCGATGGAGAAATCAAAAGCTGTACAGACAAGCAAAAGCTAAGAGAATTCAGCACCACCAAACCAGCTCTACAACAAATGCTAAAGGAACTTCTCTAAGTGGGAAACACAAGAGAAGAAAAGGACCTATAAAAACAAACCCAAAACAATTAAGAAAATGGTCATAGGAACATACATATCGATAATTACCTTAAACGTGAATGTATTAAATGCTCCAACCAAAAGACACAGGCTCACTGAATGGATACAAAAACAAGACCCATATATATGCTGTCTACAAGAGACCCACTTCAGACCTAGGGACACATACAGACTGAAAGTGAGGGGATGGAAAAAGATATTACATGCAAATGGAAATCAGAAGAAAGCTGGAGTAGCAATTCTCATATCAGACAAAATAAACTTTAAA
>NC_041219.1:36735612-36746469 GCF_002837175.3 Physeter macrocephalus | reverse complement strand
GAGAAATTAAGGAAACACTCCCATTTACCACTGCAACAAAAAGAATAAAATACCTAGGAACAAACCTACTGAGGGAGATAAAAGACCTGTATGTAGAAAACTATAAGACACTGATGAAAGAAATTAAAGATGATACCAAGAGATGGAGAGATATACCATGTTCTTGGATTGGGAGAATCAATATTGTGAAAATGACTATAGTACCCAAAGCAATCTACAGATTCAATTCAATCCCTATCAAATTACCAATAGCATTTTTTACAGAACTAGAACAAAAAATCTTAAAATTTGTATGGAGACAGAAAAGACCCCGAATAGCCAGAGTAGTCTTGAGGGAAAAAAACGGAGCTGGAGGAATCAGACTCCCTGACTTCAGACTATACGATAAAACTACAGTAATCAAGACAATATGGTACTGGCAGAAAAATAGAAACATACATCAATGGGACAGGATAGAAAGCCCAGAGATAAACCCACGCACCTATGGTCAACTAATCTATGGCAAAGGAGGCAAGGATATAAAATGGAGAAAAGACAGTATCTTCAATAAGTGGTGCTGGGAAAACAGGACAGCTACATGTAAAAGAATGAAATTAGAACACTTCCTAACGCCATACACAAAAATAAACTCAAAATGGATTAGAGACCTAAATGTAAGACTGGACACTATAAAACTCTGAGAGAAAAACATAGGAAGAACACTCTCTGACATAAATCACAGCAAGATCTTTTTTGATCCACCTCCTAGAGTAATGGAAATAAACATAAATGGGACCTAATGAAACTTAAAACCTTTTGCAAAGCAAAGAAAACTACAAACAAGACGAAAAGACAACCCTCAGAGTGGGAAAAAATATTTGCAAACGCATCAACGGACAAAGGATTAATCTCCAAAATATATAAACAGCTCATGCAGCTCAATATTAAAAAAACAAACATCCGTATCCAAAAATGGGCAGAAGACCTAGACATTTCTCCAAAGAAGACATACAGATGGCCAAGAAGCACACGAAAAGCTGCTGAACATCACTAATTATTAGAGAGATGCAAATCAAAACTACAGTGAGGTATCACCTCACACCAGTAAGAATGGGCATCATCAGAAAATCTACAAACAACAAATGCTGGAGAGGGTGTGGAGAAAAGGGAAGCCTCCTGCACTGTTGGTGGGAATGTAAATTGATACAGCCACTATGCAGAAAAGTATGGAGGTTCCTTAAAAAACTAAAAATAGAATTACAATATGATCCAGCAATCCCACTACTGGGCATATACCCAGAGAAAATCATAATTCAAAAAGACACATGCACCCCAATGTTCATTGCAGCACTATTTATAATAGCCAGGTCATGGAAGCAACCTACATGCCCATCGACAGACGAATGGATAAAGAAGATGTGGTACATATATACAATGGAATATTAGTCAGCCATAAAAAGGAACGAAATTAGGTCATTTGTTGAGACGTGGTTGGATCTAGAGACTGTCATACAGAGTGAAGTAAGTCAGAAAGAGTAAAACAAATATCGTATATTAATGCATATATCTGGAACCTAGAAAAATGGTACAAATGAACCAGTTTACAGGGCAGAAATTGAGACACAGATGTAGAGAACAGACATATGGACACCACGGGGGGAAAGCGGCAGGGAGGTGGGGGTGGTGGTGTGATGAATTGGGTGGTTGGGATTAACATGTATACACTGATGTGTATAAAATTGATGACTAATAAGAACCTGCTGTATAAAAAAATAAAATTCAAAAATTCAAAAAAAATACATATGTGCATTCCAGTGTTCATTCCAGCACTATTTACAGTAGCCAGGACATGGAAGCAACGTAAATGTCCATCAACAGAAGAATGGATAAAGAAAATCTGGTACATATATACAATGGAATATTACTCAGCCATAAAAAGGAATGGAACTGTGTAATTTGCAGAGACATGGATGGACCTAGAGACTGTCATACAGAGTGAAGTAAGTCAGCAAGCGAAAAACAAATATTGTATAACATCACTTATATGTGGAATCTAGAAAATGATACAGATGAACTTATTTGCAAAGCAGCAACAGAAATACAGACGTAGAGAATGGACGTATGGATACCAGGGGAGGAAGAGGGTCTGGGATGAATTGGGAGATTGGGATTGACATATATACACTACTATGTATAAAACAGATAACTAACGAGAACCTCCTGTATAGCACAGGGTACTCTACTCAGTGCTCTGTGGTGACCTAAATGGGAAGGAAATCCAAAAAAAGAGGGGATATATGTATACGTATAGCTGATTCACTTTGCTGTACACCAGAAACTAACACAACATTTTAAAGCAAGTATACTACAATAAAAATTAATTTAAAAAATGGATCACAGACTTAACTGTAAAACCTAAATCTCTAAAACTTCTGGGAGAAAATACAAGAGAAAATCTGTGACCCTGGGTTAGATTTCTTAGATATAACACCAAAGCATGACCCATTAAAGAGAAAAGTGAAAATGGGACTTCATTAAAATTAAAAACTTCTGCTCTTCAAAAGATTAAGAAAATGAGAAGACAAGGTATAGACTGGGAGAAAATATTTGTAGATCAAATCTATCTGATAATGGACTTGTATCCATAAAATATAAAGAAGATTCAAAACTCATAATAAAAAAAACCCAATTAAAAAATGTGCAGAGGGCTTGAACTGATACTTCCTTCAAAGAAAATATAAGCACATGATTCCAACATGATTATTCATGAGATACCATTACCCACCTATAAGAATGGCTAAAATTAAAAAGACTGATTAAAGTGTTGGAGAGGATGTGGAGAAACTAGAACTCCCATATACTGTTGGTGGGAACCTACAATTGTACAAGTACTTTGGAAAACAGTTTGGCAATTTCTTTAAAAGTTAGATATATACCTACCATAGCTGCAGACATTCTACTCCTAGGAATGTACACAATAGAAATGGAAGCATATATTCATAGACCTGTATACACGTCTTTCTGGCACTCTTCACTGTTCATAGCAGTTTTATTTGTATTAGCCCCAAACTGGAAACAACCAAAATGTCAACCAAAGGCGAATGGATAAGCCAGTTGTGGTATAACTATACTCAGCAATAGAAAGGAGCGAACTACTGATACATGCAACAATGTGGATGAATCTCAAAATAATTGTGCTGCATGAAATAAGCCAGACCAAAAATAGTACATACTGTATGATTCCATTTCTTTAACATTCTGGAAATGCAAACTAACCTATAGTGACAGAAAACAAGATCAGGTTGCCTAGGAAATGAGGCTGTGTGGGAGAAATTAGAAAGAGGAGCAAAGAAACTTTTAGAGGTGGTGGATGTTTTCATAATCTTGATTGTAGTAATGGTTTCACAGGTGTACAAATATGTCAAACCTCATCAAATTGTATGCTTTAAATACGTGCAGTTTACTGAACGTCAAACGTACTGCCATAAAGTGGTTTTAAAAGTGTGAATGTATCATGATACGTTATGTACACAAGACTGATTTTTCAGAATTGTCTTGCATTAACCTTTTGCTTAACAAAAAGTAATCCATAATCAAAGCACAATTTTTTTGTTGTTGTTGTTGTACGCGGGCCTCTCACTGTTGTGGCCTCTCCCGTTGCGGAGCACAGGCTCCGGACGCGCAGGCTCAGCGGCCATGGCTCACGGGCCCAGCCGCTCCGCGGCATGTGGGATCTTCCCGGACCGGGGCACGAACCCGTGTCCCCTGCATCGGCAGGCGGACCCTCAACCACTGCGCCACCAGGGAAGCCCAGCACAATTTTTTAAAAATTGAAGTATAGTTGATTTACAATGTTGTTAGTTTCAGGTGTACAGCAAAGTGATTCAGATATATACATACATATAAATATATATAAGAATATATTCTTGGGCTCCTGCTCCTAAAAGGTGGTAAACCTGAGCAACCTCCTTTGTGGGTGCGAAAGCACAAATGATTCAAGAATCCAGCCAGAGCCGAGGTCAAGACTCGACATCTGCCAGGAAAATTCAACTATAGAGAGAATGATGAGGGCGCCGAGAGCCTGGGGCCGGGAAAGGTCTGCGTATTGGTTTAAAAAGAAGAAAAAGACAAGACACTTGCTCTGGCCGAAAGCCCCACTTCCGTCCGGATTACGTGCCCACGCCGGAAGTGAAACGGCTTTCCGGTCCGGCGCGGGCCTCATCCCCTGCACTTTCGGTCTGATCCGCGGCCGTCTCCGGAGCGCCCTCCCACCGTCCCCTGACCCGCTTCCGAGTGCCAGTGCAGCTCGAGGTACAGTCTCCCCCGGGGCGCACCCCTAGGCTGGGCAGTGCGGTCTGTAGTGCCTCTTCTCCCAGGGGTTGGTGGGACCCGCGGGAAACCTTCGGGTGCGACCTTCCGCTTGCTCCGCTAGCGCTGCCTTTGAACTCCGAAGTCCCGGGCCCCCAACTAAGAACCCGCGGCCTTTCTGGTCTTCCGCCTCCAGGGGGCGTTCGTGCGCTCAGTGCCCTCGTTTCATGGTTGAGGACCCAAGTGTTCTGACTCCGCCCTTGCGCTGCAGCGGGGCTTGTTTACCCCCACGGCTTAGTGGGGACCTGGGAACGTTCTAACATCGAACGCTTTCCCTCCCCCTTAAGCCCGCCGACCATGCCCGCGGGCGTGTCCTGGACGTCCTACCTGAAAATGTTCGCCGCCAGCCTCCTGGCCATGTGCGCCGGCGCGGAGGTGGTGCACCGGTACTACCGGCCGGACCTGGTGAGTGCAGGAGGGTCCCCGTGCCTCGCCCCTGGACCACTTCATTTTCACAGCAGCAAAAGTGATCTTGAAATTAGGAGCACGTCTGCCCGGGACCTAAAACCTTGTGGTGGCATCTCATTGCCGTTAGAGCAATACATGGCCTGCTCTTACACAGTCTTGAAGTTTTACACGGTCTGGCACCTGTCTGCCACTGGCCTTATCTTTTAGTGTTTCTTCTTTGTTCCCTCTGTTGCAGCCACACCGACTTCCTTGCTGTTTCTCAAACTCGTCAAGCCTGTCCCAACCTCAAGGTCATGCTGCTTCTCTTCTTGGAATGCTTTTCTCCCAGATATTGGCTTGGTTTACTTCTTCAAAACGTCGTCTCTGCTCAAATATCTCCTCTAGCAATGAGGGTTCTTTGTACAGCCCCCCAAAGGATTCCTCCTCTGCCATTCTATCTCAGGCCTTCGTTTCTGATAGAGCACTTGTCTCGATTTGCAATTATTTTATTCCTTTGTGTTTTTACTTGTTCTTTGTTTCCTCCACTAGAATGTAATCTCCAGGAAGGGACTGTGCCTGTCTGGTTCGCTCTTCTGTCTCAGTCACCTAGAAAAGGCCGTAGAATGTATCGATAGTAGATGCTTAATAAATATTTGTTGAATGAGGAAGGAGTGAATATAGGCATTCAAAGGAGGGAGGAATTTTAATTAATTTTAATAAGCATTCCTGGAAGTAGAACTGAGAATTAGAGGTACCTTTGAGGAGTTATGGTCTTGGGGAAGTGCAGGCAAGGAAGTACAGTGCAAATAATTCCAAGAGTGTGCTCCGTGTTATGCTGTGGGCGTGAATAGAGTGTTTGGAGCATGACGCAGGGAGCAGTCATTTCTGCCTGGATTCTGGACAGGTAACACAGAGAACCAGATGTTCGTTGGTTTCTAATTTCAGTGAATTAGCACTACAGTTTTGGAGGTGTTTATTCTGGTTTTCAGAAGAGGAAACTGAGGTTCAGCAGAGTGAGGGTGATTTCCCGAAGTCTCATAGCTTAATGACGATCTGAAGCCCAAGCTTTCTGTTCAGTGTTTCTCTTTTTTGAACCTGTTAATGAAATAAAACAACACCCTTGGAGTTTTCCAATTGAATTCAAGCACGTAGAGTAAAAAGCGAAAATCCCCCCACTGATAACCCCCTTTATCCAATCTGCTCCCCAAGGTAACTACCATTTGTTGGTTGGTATATCCTTCCAACCAACAAATGGTAGTTACTGTTGTTGAATACACACACACACACATACATAGAGTTTATGAGGTGTTTTTCCCCATGTAAATAGAAATTCATATACACATTTCTCTGTGGCTTGCTTGTTTTGGTTAATGTCTGTATGAATAGACTTGCTTATAGCCTTTTTTCTTTCTGGCCACTGAATAGTATTTCATACTATAGATATTCCGTATATTATTTACTCAATTCCCTATTGACGTTTAGCTGGTATCTAGTTTTTGTACAAACAATGCTGCAGTAGCTCTTTCTTACCACTTTAGACTGCTTCTCTTGAATTCTACAGAGGCATCAAGGATACTTAGTGGGGACAGAAAGGGGTCAGAACCTTCCACAGAAATGCAGTTTGGTCTCTAGCTTGTGCAGGAATAGACATCAGACAGGCTTTACAAAGGGAGGAATGCCTGTGATTTGACCCTGGGAAATTTGCCCTTTCATTCACCCATCTCATAAGCCAGAACGTGCAAGGGTTGTTACCAGCAGCTACCTGGACCTTGGGATGTGACAGCATGAAACCAGAATCTCTAGAAGGGGCATATACTGAAGTGTCTCAGGCCACCTCACCCTGATTGGGTGGTGACATTGGCAGTGGGGCACCTCTGTAGGCCAGGGCTGGCTGTGTGTAGGAGGCTGTTGGCTTTACTAACATTTAAGGAATTTATGTTCTTTACCTATGTCTGTTGGTATTGTTCCAGCAATTACAGTCACTATTGTAACCACCACCAGCCTTTGCTGGTGCAGCTAGAGGTCTGGGTGGATTCTAGAGCAGAGGAGACCGGAAGGGCTGCCTAGGGCTCATGCTCAGTGCTGTCTTAAGGGAGAGGCTTTAAGGGCACCTTTCCTCGTTTCCTCGTTGTCCAGCCCAGCTCATCAAAATAGAAGAGGAGGCAAAGACTCAGGGTGGATGCTCCATCCTGGAATAGAGAGTGCTTTCTGCTCGAGCTTCCCTTTTGCATTTCCTTTTACTCTTGCATTACTTGTGCTTGTTCTGTTTTTCTTAATTTATAATCTGTTTACTATTGGAGGCATAGAAGGTTAAAAGACACAGTCTCTGGGCTCATTTTACAGTATTCATTTTTGGTTGTGTCCAGACACACCCATATGCACACAAACTGCTATTTAGAACCTCTGCTGACATTGCTAACTTTTGATGCCAAAATCACTTTACTCTTAAAAATTGGTTATATATTTAGTATATAAATAAGAAGTGCTACCTTTTTTAAATCAAAGTTGAATTGTCATTTTAGCCCAAAAGTGGAAACAATCCCAATCAATATCCATCAGCTGGTGAGTGGATAAATCGATGGTATTTATATCCTTTTATTTTTATTTTTATTTTTTTAAATTTTTTGGCCACACCGCGTGGCATGCGGGATCTTAGTTCCCTGACCAGGGGTCAAACCTGTGCCCCCTGCAGTGGAAGTGTGGAGTCTTAACCCCTGGACCTCCAGGGAATTCCCCAGTATATCCTTGTAGTGGAATATTATTTGCTCCTAAAAGGGCATGAAGTATTGATATATGTGACAACACTGATGAACCTTGGAAACATGCTAAGTGAAAGAAACTAGTCACAAAAGACCACATGTTGTCTGATACCATTTATATGAAATGTCCAGAAGAGGCAAGTCTGTAGAGATGGGGCAGTGGCTTGCTGGTGGTGGTGGTGTGTGGAAATGGGAACCACTGCTAATGGGTTTGGGTTGCATTTTGAGGTAGTGAAAATGTTCTAAAATTTATTATAGTGACGGATGTGCAACTTTGTGAATATACCAAAAGCCACTGAATATTTAAATAGGTGAAGAGAATGGTGTGTGAATCATATCTCACTAAAGCTGTTACAAGTTAAATAAAACAAAATCACCTTTTAAAAAAAATTTATTTATTTATTTGGCTGTGCTGGGTCTTAGTTGTGGCAACGCGGGATCAGTTGCGGCATGTGAACTCTTAGTTGCAGCATGCGGGAGCTAGTTCCCTGACCAGGGATCGAACCAGGCCCCCTACATTGGGAGTGTGGAGTCTTAACCACTGGACCGGCAGGGAAGTCCCCCAAATCACCTTTCTTGTAGGCAGTTTTGTATTTTTTTGCCTACTGCTTTATGCTTTGCGCATAATAGGCACTTACTGTTTTTGAATAAATGAATTAATTCCTGATATCTGTTTTCTGTGCCAGGCACATGGTAGAGAGGTAAGTAGTGCGGGAATGAATTTCCCAGTGTGGAAAGCCTTGTTCAAATTCGTGATCTGTCAATCAATAACTGATGCAAACTTTCCCTCTGTGAGTCCTTTAGTACTTAAGACATAGCCCAGATGATAGTGTCATGTAAATAGAGGGCTAGAAAATGACATAGATCAACTGCAGGTTCTCATAATAAAGATTTATCATCGAGTAGCTGGGGGCTTTTTGTTCTTTTTTACTTTCTTTGATGTTTTTCAGGTTACATTTAATTACAGTCTTAGAAAGCATTGGTATCTATATATTTCGTTTGTTTTTATTTTTGTTTTTTATAGACAATACCTGAAATTCCACCCAAGCCTGGAGAACTCAAAACAGAGCTTTTGGGACTGAAAGAGAGACAACATGAACCTCAAAATTCATCTCTGCCAAGAACTCTATGAATAATATTATGAGAATTAAATATGTATTTTTAGAATTTACTGAGTCAAACTACTTGTGTTTAAGCACTAATACAATGCTAACTGCGAGAGGAAGTGCTCAGCAGATGTTAACTGATGCATTGAGATTTAGTTATGGTTTGACTAGTGTTTCTTGAAAACTGCCAAAGCTTATATCATCAGCTCCTCTAATGTCGTTTGATAGATACCTAGTCTTAAATATCATGTGAGAGAACATATTTGCAGTGTCTCCTACCCTTAGACTTCTGGTTTATTTCTCTGAATAAGCTTGACTATAACGGCAAATGGGAATTATAAATTAACTATAATAAAAGTGACATTGACCATGAATGCTTAGGGTGAGAAGTTAATATTTCTCTAAATATTGGAAAGTACTATTTGTACTAAACCGAATTCAGTTGAAATATTTAAAGTTTGAAATTCTTTTAGAGTTGTATGCATAACAAAATTATAAACAATTGTGACTTGGACAGTCACAAGTTCTCTACCCCCAAATTTGAGACACCACTTGGCATTTAATTTCTCTTATAAAATATACTCTAAAATAACTGATAAACATAAATGAGTATTGTTATGGGTTGAATTGTATCCCCCCAAAAGATGCTGAAGTCCTAACTCCCAGTACCTGTGAGTGTGTATTTGGAAATAGGGTCTTTGCAGTCGTAATGAAGTAAAGATGAGGTCATTAGGGTGGGCCCTAATCCAATGTGAATGGTGTCTTTTTATAAGAAGAGGAAAACGCCATGTAAAGACAGACACACAGGGAGAATGCCAGGTGATAACAGAGGCAAAGATTGGAGTGATGCAGCCACAAGCCAGGGGACACCACCAGAAGCTAGGAAGAGACAGGGCAGGATTCTAGCCAGAGTCTGTGAACATGGCTCTGCTGACACCTGGATTTCAGGCTTTTGGCCCCTAGAACTGTGAGACAATAAATTTCTGTTGTTTTAAGCCATCCACTTAGTGTTTCTTTGTTATGGCAGCCCTGGGAAACTAATACCAACGTGTTAGCCCTTTTCTGAGTCTCTGAAAACAGGTCAAAAGTAATTTATAGAGCAGTCAGCTCTGTGTTCAGGGCTGTTTTTCCAAAAGAAGTTTTTAAAAATTCTGAATTTCTAATGATAATTGTCTAAGCTTATTACTTCTTAGCCAGTTACCAGATTGCTACATGATAGAGATCTTTGGGGTCAAGGTTGAAATCTTAAATTCCTAAGTGCAAACAAAATGCTTTTGTTTCTCTCCATAGTCAATGCCCTTTTAGTTTAACAGTATAAAGCAACAAAATGAAATGGTTTATTTCCACACTCATATACCAGATTTTTCTTTTCCACTCTGTGTCATTTGGTACTTTATCATATGTTGCCAGCACAAAGAGAATCTTCAATTCTGTAAGTGACAGATGAGCAGTACCCTACCCTAGGAAAAGAAGGGCAAGGATTCTGAGGTAGAAGATGGGCTTTTTTTTTTTTTTTTTTATAAATTTATTCATTCATTCATTTATTTATCTATTCATTTATGGCCGCGTTGGGTCTTCTTTGCTGTGTGCGGGCTTTCTCTAGTTGTGGCGAACGGGGGCTACTCTTTGTTGCGGTGCGCGGGCTTCTAATTGCAGTGGCTTTTGTTGCAGAGCACGGCTCTAGGCACGCGTGCTTCAGTAGTTGTGGCCCACGGGCTCCAGAGCGCAGGCTCAGTAGTTGTGGTGCACGGGCTTAGTTGCTCCGCGGCATGTGGGATCTTCCTGTACCAGGGATTGAACCTATGTCCCCTGCATTGGCAGGCGGACTCCCAACCACCGTGCCACCAGGTAAGTCCCCAGGAGATGGACTTTTTAGTTGAGACTGATTGCTGTTTGCTGATACTTTATTTACTGTGCCCTTGTGCATGACACTTCCCTTCTCTGTATCAAATTTCATAGCATCATTAACTGAATACATTTTTCTGGAAAAAAAATTGTATACTTTACAAATGGTGAAGCTTGCCACAGCTGCCATTGCAAGGGCTTTATATCAAACTGGAAGAAGTGGATTTTTTTTTTAGTTAAAGGGATTTAAAAATGTTTTCCTAAATATTAATTCGGTAATTCTAGTCGAGGTGCCTAACTTCCGCAAGTAGTTGGAATTCCCAGAGGCTTCAGGGAAGGATACTTGATTTCGTATAAATCAACAAGAAAGAGTCATGATTTGAACCCAAATCTACAAGACAATGGCTTCATGA
>NC_041219.1:36680864-36731962 GCF_002837175.3 Physeter macrocephalus | reverse complement strand
ACACACACACACATACATAGAGTTTATGAGGTGTTTTTCCCCATGTAAATAGAAATTCATATACACATTTCTCTGTGGCTTGCTTGTTTTGGTTAATGTCTGTATGAATAGACTTGCTTATAGCCTTTTTTCTTTCTGGCCACTGAATAGTATTTCATACTATAGATATTCCGTATATTATTTACTCAATTCCCTATTGACGTTTAGCTGGTATCTAGTTTTTGTACAAACAATGCTGCAGTAGCTCTTTCTTACCACTTTAGACTGCTTCTCTTGAATTCTACAGAGGCATCAAGGATACTTAGTGGGGACAGAAAGGGGTCAGAACCTTCCACAGAAATGCAGTTTGGTCTCTAGCTTGTGCAGGAATAGACATCAGACAGGCTTTACAAAGGGAGGAATGCCTGTGATTTGACCCTGGGAAATTTGCCCTTTCATTCACCCATCTCATAAGCCAGAACGTGCAAGGGTTGTTACCAGCAGCTACCTGGACCTTGGGATGTGACAGCATGAAACCAGAATCTCTAGAAGGGGCATATACTGAAGTGTCTCAGGCCACCTCACCCTGATTGGGTGGTGACATTGGCAGTGGGGCACCTCTGTAGGCCAGGGCTGGCTGTGTGTAGGAGGCTGTTGGCTTTACTAACATTTAAGGAATTTATGTTCTTTACCTATGTCTGTTGGTATTGTTCCAGCAATTACAGTCACTATTGTAACCACCACCAGCCTTTGCTGGTGCAGCTAGAGGTCTGGGTGGATTCTAGAGCAGAGGAGACCGGAAGGGCTGCCTAGGGCTCATGCTCAGTGCTGTCTTAAGGGAGAGGCTTTAAGGGCACCTTTCCTCGTTTCCTCGTTGTCCAGCCCAGCTCATCAAAATAGAAGAGGAGGCAAAGACTCAGGGTGGATGCTCCATCCTGGAATAGAGAGTGCTTTCTGCTCGAGCTTCCCTTTTGCATTTCCTTTTACTCTTGCATTACTTGTGCTTGTTCTGTTTTTCTTAATTTATAATCTGTTTACTATTGGAGGCATAGAAGGTTAAAAGACACAGTCTCTGGGCTCATTTTACAGTATTCATTTTTGGTTGTGTCCAGACACACCCATATGCACACAAACTGCTATTTAGAACCTCTGCTGACATTGCTAACTTTTGATGCCAAAATCACTTTACTCTTAAAAATTGGTTATATATTTAGTATATAAATAAGAAGTGCTACCTTTTTTAAATCAAAGTTGAATTGTCATTTTAGCCCAAAAGTGGAAACAATCCCAATCAATATCCATCAGCTGGTGAGTGGATAAATCGATGGTATTTATATCCTTTTATTTTTATTTTTATTTTTTTAAATTTTTTGGCCACACCGCGTGGCATGCGGGATCTTAGTTCCCTGACCAGGGATCAAACCTGTGCCCCCTGCAGTGGAAGTGTGGAGTCTTAACCCCTGGACCTCCAGGGAATTCCCCAGTATATCCTTGTAGTGGAATATTATTTGCTCCTAAAAGGGCATGAAGTATTGATATATGTGACAACACTGATGAACCTTGGAAACATGCTAAGTGAAAGAAACTAGTCACAAAAGACCACATGTTGTCTGATACCATTTATATGAAATGTCCAGAAGAGGCAAGTCTGTAGAGATGGGGCAGTGGCTTGCTGGTGGTGGTGGTGTGTGGAAATGGGAACCACTGCTAATGGGTTTGGGTTGCATTTTGAGGTAGTGAAAATGTTCTAAAATTTATTATAGTGACGGATGTGCAACTTTGTGAATATACCAAAAGCCACTGAATATTTAAATAGGTGAAGAGAATGGTGTGTGAATCATATCTCACTAAAGCTGTTACAAGTTAAATAAAACAAAATCACCTTTTAAAAAAAATTTATTTATTTATTTGGCTGTGCTGGGTCTTAGTTGTGGCAACGCGGGATCAGTTGCGGCATGTGAACTCTTAGTTGCAGCATGCGGGAGCTAGTTCCCTGACCAGGGATCGAACCAGGCCCCCTACATTGGGAGTGTGGAGTCTTAACCACTGGACCGGCAGGGAAGTCCCCCAAATCACCTTTCTTGTAGGCAGTTTTGTATTTTTTTGCCTACTGCTTTATGCTTTGCGCATAATAGGCACTTACTGTTTTTGAATAAATGAATTAATTCCTGATATCTGTTTTCTGTGCCAGGCACATGGTAGAGAGGTAAGTAGTGCGGGAATGAATTTCCCAGTGTGGAAAGCCTTGTTCAAATTCGTGATCTGTCAATCAATAACTGATGCAAACTTTCCCTCTGTGAGTCCTTTAGTACTTAAGACATAGCCCAGATGATAGTGTCATGTAAATAGAGGGCTAGAAAATGACATAGATCAACTGCAGGTTCTCATAATAAAGATTTATCATCGAGTAGCTGGGGGCTTTTTGTTCTTTTTTACTTTCTTTGATGTTTTTCAGGTTACATTTAATTACAGTCTTAGAAAGCATTGGTATCTATATATTTCGTTTGTTTTTATTTTTGTTTTTTATAGACAATACCTGAAATTCCACCCAAGCCTGGAGAACTCAAAACAGAGCTTTTGGGACTGAAAGAGAGACAACATGAACCTCAAAATTCATCTCTGCCAAGAACTCTATGAATAATATTATGAGAATTAAATATGTATTTTTAGAATTTACTGAGTCAAACTACTTGTGTTTAAGCACTAATACAATGCTAACTGCGAGAGGAAGTGCTCAGCAGATGTTAACTGATGCATTGAGATTTAGTTATGGTTTGACTAGTGTTTCTTGAAAACTGCCAAAGCTTATATCATCAGCTCCTCTAATGTCGTTTGATAGATACCTAGTCTTAAATATCATGTGAGAGAACATATTTGCAGTGTCTCCTACCCTTAGACTTCTGGTTTATTTCTCTGAATAAGCTTGACTATAACGGCAAATGGGAATTATAAATTAACTATAATAAAAGTGACATTGACCATGAATGCTTAGGGTGAGAAGTTAATATTTCTCTAAATATTGGAAAGTACTATTTGTACTAAACCGAATTCAGTTGAAATATTTAAAGTTTGAAATTCTTTTAGAGTTGTATGCATAACAAAATTATAAACAATTGTGACTTGGACAGTCACAAGTTCTCTACCCCCAAATTTGAGACACCACTTGGCATTTAATTTCTCTTATAAAATATACTCTAAAATAACTGATAAACATAAATGAGTATTGTTATGGGTTGAATTGTATCCCCCCAAAAGATGCTGAAGTCCTAACTCCCAGTACCTGTGAGTGTGTATTTGGAAATAGGGTCTTTGCAGTCGTAATGAAGTAAAGATGAGGTCATTAGGGTGGGCCCTAATCCAATGTGAATGGTGTCTTTTTATAAGAAGAGGAAAACGCCATGTAAAGACAGACACACAGGGAGAATGCCAGGTGATAACAGAGGCAAAGATTGGAGTGATGCAGCCACAAGCCAGGGGACACCACCAGAAGCTAGGAAGAGACAGGGCAGGATTCTAGCCAGAGTCTGTGAACATGGCTCTGCTGACACCTGGATTTCAGGCTTTTGGCCCCTAGAACTGTGAGACAATAAATTTCTGTTGTTTTAAGCCATCCACTTAGTGTTTCTTTGTTATGGCAGCCCTGGGAAACTAATACCAACGTGTTAGCCCTTTTCTGAGTCTCTGAAAACAGGTCAAAAGTAATTTATAGAGCAGTCAGCTCTGTGTTCAGGGCTGTTTTTCCAAAAGAAGTTTTTAAAAATTCTGAATTTCTAATGATAATTGTCTAAGCTTATTACTTCTTAGCCAGTTACCAGATTGCTACATGATAGAGATCTTTGGGGTCAAGGTTGAAATCTTAAATTCCTAAGTGCAAACAAAATGCTTTTGTTTCTCTCCATAGTCAATGCCCTTTTAGTTTAACAGTATAAAGCAACAAAATGAAATGGTTTATTTCCACACTCATATACCAGATTTTTCTTTTCCACTCTGTGTCATTTGGTACTTTATCATATGTTGCCAGCACAAAGAGAATCTTCAATTCTGTAAGTGACAGATGAGCAGTACCCTACCCTAGGAAAAGAAGGGCAAGGATTCTGAGGTAGAAGATGGGCTTTTTTTTTTTTTTTTTTATAAATTTATTCATTCATTCATTTATTTATCTATTCATTTATGGCCGCGTTGGGTCTTCTTTGCTGTGTGCGGGCTTTCTCTAGTTGTGGCGAACGGGGGCTACTCTTTGTTGCGGTGCGCGGGCTTCTAATTGCAGTGGCTTTTGTTGCAGAGCACGGCTCTAGGCACGCGTGCTTCAGTAGTTGTGGCCCACGGGCTCCAGAGCGCAGGCTCAGTAGTTGTGGTGCACGGGCTTAGTTGCTCCGCGGCATGTGGGATCTTCCTGTACCAGGGATTGAACCTATGTCCCCTGCATTGGCAGGCGGACTCCCAACCACCGTGCCACCAGGTAAGTCCCCAGGAGATGGACTTTTTAGTTGAGACTGATTGCTGTTTGCTGATACTTTATTTACTGTGCCCTTGTGCATGACACTTCCCTTCTCTGTATCAAATTTCATAGCATCATTAACTGAATACATTTTTCTGGAAAAAAAATTGTATACTTTACAAATGGTGAAGCTTGCCACAGCTGCCATTGCAAGGGCTTTATATCAAACTGGAAGAAGTGGATTTTTTTTTTAGTTAAAGGGATTTAAAAATGTTTTCCTAAATATTAATTCGGTAATTCTAGTCGAGGTGCCTAACTTCCGCAAGTAGTTGGAATTCCCAGAGGCTTCAGGGAAGGATACTTGATTTCGTATAAATCAACAAGAAAGAGTCATGATTTGAACCCAAATCTACAAGACAATGGCTTCATGAAGGTGAAAAATTAATTTTATAGCTATTAAAATTCAAATGTGCCAAAAGTAAAAATGCCATCATTTCAGTAAGTGCTGATTCTAAGTACTTTAACCAAGGTACATATTATATATATTTTTTCCTTTTTTAAGCTGACCCCATTGTGAAAAATGGACATTATGGTGGGTGTAGAAACGTGCCTCCAGATTCCCAGGAAAAGGCTTGTCACCCCAGCGCTGAATGCTTGTCAGCGAGCTCCCTTCAGTTGCCAGCTCCTGCGGGGACGGCCTCAGCTAGCACCACCTGGCTCAGAGCTGCACAGCACAGAGGGGCCGGCAACTGTGAGGGACCCCGGTTCAGCTCACTTCCCCGCACGGTTGCCTAAGGCTGGTTTTGGACTTGCGTTGCTGCTCGACTTCTCCTGCTCTGTCTCGTTTCCTTTCCTTCCACAGGTGCTCATCCAAGGGCACGCCTTCATAAATATTCTGCACACTCAACTCCATCTCAGTGCTTCCTGGAGAACCAAATCTGTGACAAAAACCAAGTATTAAAAGTAGAACTAGATTAGTCCTGAGGGAACAGTTCAAGACAGCTCAGTTGTAACCCGTCAGATAATTTAGACCAGTTTAAACAGTTGTAGTGCAAGGTGTATATGGCATAGCTGCATAGCTGCCTGTTTCTACCAAAACCTCAGGGAGAATGATGCTTTTTATGCTTCCTGATGGAAACAATGGAAATTTAGAATTTGGAATTGGAAGATTCTGAGGAACAGAAGTTTCAGATGTCACTAATTTAATGCGACCTGACGGCTTTAATTTTTATGTCATAACAACCTTCACTAAAAGTCATTTATAGTGGCCAAAAAATTGGAAACAAATACAACTAACAGCTAATATAACATTGTATCAGGAAAGGAAGCTATACCTTAACTGATAGCCTGTTTCTCTATGACTGAGCTCCCATTTTCTTAAAAGGGAAAAGACGCAGGGCAGATTTTTAAAAAGATGATTGTAGGGTATCTAGTAATTTCAAAGTGATGATTGCAAGCTAAAAAAAGAGCTTGATGGGGAGGGGTAGGAAGCATATAATGATTAGAATTACGAGAAGCCTAGAAAGTGTCCTAGGTTATCAGGAAAATTGTGAAGTGCTTAACAACTTTATTGTACATAAAATTAGGTTCCACAGAATTTTCTCACACACCATGATCTCTGAATATGCAAATGAGTAACATTTTCTCTCCCTAGCCAGTTAAAAATAATACTATTTCAGATGGCTATATTTAGAGAAACCGTTTCTCCCATAACACATTTTAGAACAAATTAAACAGCTCGATGAGGGTCTTCACTCAGTATCTGTAGTTATACTTGTGGTAGGATTATAGATGATTTTAAAGATAGCCTTTTTATTTTGGAATAAATTTAGATTTACAGGAAAACTGCCAAGATAGCACAGTTCCTGTATCCCACTGCGTTTCCATGAATGCCCTCATCTTACATGACCATGCTACACATCACACATGCCAGAGCTAAGGCACAAATGAACTGTCCCAGACTCTGGATTTCACCAGCTTTCACCCAGGTTACTACATTGCATTTAGTTGCCATGTCTCCTTAGTTTCCTCCAGTCTGTTTTTTGGGTTTTTTTTAACACCTTTATTGGAGTATAATTGCTTTACAACGGTGTGTTAGTTTCTGCTTTATAACAAAGTGAATCTGCTATACATATACATATATCCCCATATCTCCTCCCTCTGGTTTCTCCCTCCCACCCTCCCTTTCTTTGGTTTTGACCTTAAAAAATTTTGAAGAGTACTGTTCACATATTCTAGGTTAGGTTAAGGTTAGGAAGTTTTGGAAAGAATACCAGAGGTGAGGTACCCTCCTCGTCACATCAGGGGGTACATGACATCCCTGGTGATATGAACCTTGATCACTTGGTTATTAAGGTAGCACTTGCCAAGTTTCTCTATATAAAGTTACTGTTTTCTCCTTTCCATACTCCAGAAGACAGTCATTAAATCCAGCGCACATCGAAAAAGAAAAGGAGGATTAAGCTCCACTTCCTAGAAAGCGGAGCTTCTACATGTATTATTTGGAATTCTTCTGTAAGGAAGAGTATGTCTTCTTTCTATGGGTGATTTTTAAAGATAATTTTAAAAAACCACTTTTCTTTAGTAAATATGAATTATTTTTGAAAGGAAGAAAACCCAAGACACATAATCTAAAAAATATTTTTCTTTTATTTTGTATCTATATGAGATGATGGATGTTCACTACTCATTGTGGTGATCACTTCCTGATGTACGTAAGTCATTGTGCTGTACACCTTAAACTCATACAGTGCTGTATGTCAATTATATCACAATAAAACTGCAAGGAAAAAAAATCAATGAATTATGAAAAGACAGGCAAGACACTGAACGTTTGGGATCTTTTTTATTTTTATACACATGACAAGATTTTACACCAATAGTCAGTTAAATAGTACAAATTTACATTCATGAGGAATGTTAAAAAAAAATTCAACTAAAAAACCCACTTCTTCCTGTGACCCAAAATCCCAACATTTTACAGTGCAGGGGAGAAGGGGGCTGGGGGGGAGCATCCAAAACAAGTCTCTCCCAAAAGAAATGACTTAAATTTCACATTTCCTCTCCACACAGGATCCAAATGGTGACAGTGTAATTTACAGTTCATCTTTTTCAGCTGTAGATTTCTGTGAAAACAGAAAAATCAGAAGACATTAAAAACCATCACAACAAACCTTAGGTTCAAATACATATATCCCCATAACTCCTGCCTCTTGTGTCTCCCTCCCACCCTCCCTTTCTTTGGTTTTGACCTTAAAAAATTTTGAAGAGTACTGTTCACATATTCTAGGTTAGGTTAAGGTTAGGAAGTTTTGGAAAGAATACCAGAGGTGAGGTACCCTCCTCGTCACATCAGGGGGTACATGACATCCCTGGTGATATGAACCTTGATCAGAAGGTTCATGTATGGAAAAAACAATTGAAATGGACCCAGCCTATCCATTAACTTGATCTGTAGGCTAAAACCTCACCTTGCTAATCTGCAAAATAACTTAGAACCCAACAACAAGATCAACAGTCCCTGAACACAAACAATCAAAAATTTAAAAGAGCCTAATGTTCCTATAGTTAAGGCAGAAGCAAGTGGCAAAGAACACAGAAGCACCGTGGGCTAAGGAACAATCTGCTTAGTAACATCTCGAGAATGGATGGCTAACCTAAGGGGATAAACGAAGTGGGAAGATCAAAGTACACACTTTAAATAAAGAAAAAAGGGATTTGCTCCAGCTTTTGAATTTGATAATTAGATGACTATTTATTTCTTGACTTCTGTAACAGTCTTAACTTTGCAAGAACTAAAAACGCAAGTCCCATTCTTGGTTTGTTCTACCTTTGCTGTTTCTTGTTCTTCCTCATCCGTTGCTGCATCCATTTCTTCGTCGTCATCTTGCTCTGTGTCTTCTGCGGTATCCTCTGTTGTTTCTTCAGGTTCTTCTTCTGGTTCTTCTTCCACCTAAGGGGAACATTTATGAGCCCATTAATGCACTGAACACCTTGGATCTGTTTTCACTTTGCTCATTTAAATGTATAAGATCATAATTAACCTCACTCCGGTTTATCCAGAACTGTAGAGTCAATCCTCTACTTAGAGGTAACAGTCAAGCTAACAAAGGGAGACAGACAAAAGGATGTAAAAGGGGGAGTTTCTCATTCATTTCTAGCATTGTGCATGACGCTGGGGATTCAAACATTCAATCAATTACTGCAAACCTTTGCATCAGGGTCAATGTTTAAGCTGAGGCGAAGCATTCTTTCTATTCTATCTCCATATGCTTTAGTGTCTGGTAAAAGATACCCTGACCGCAGTGTTGCTGTTTCAAACAAAACCACAGCAAGATCTGAAACTGTTTTGTCATCTTCATCTTCCTGAAATGCAAGAAGTCACACCCGATTAATATTAAAGGGTCCAAAGTAGTCAAAGTAAAAGACAAAGGAGTATGGCTATGATATTGCTCACCTTAACTCGTCGAAGCATGTCTCTGATCAGTGGGTGTCTGGGGTTAATTTCAAATGTTTTCTTCTGGCTGGCATAATAACTGTTACAGAGTAAAAAAAACAAACATATCGAATTTTAGGGTCCATGCATTTCCCATACTCTATTACTAACTTACATAATTACAGAGAACAACTTTTTGAAAAATCGACATGCTTATATATTGTTACATCGTGCTTTATACGTGTGTGGTTAGATGAAAGAGTACAATAATGAACTCTTACTTACTAATGAAATCCCAAGTGCCTTTGTTGAGTGGATGAACTGATTTAACGTCCTGTTCATCCCCTCTTAATGTATTCACCATCTTAATTGCATCTGTGTCTCCCCAGAGCTCTGGAACAGAACAGCCTCTGGGTGCTGCTCAAGTAACACCTTCTCCACGATGCCTCAACCTATATGGTTCTAAGAAAAACTGCTTCTTTTCTCTGAAGTCAGCTGCAGTGCCTTCTGAGTATACCTTCATCGTCATTAGCATCCTGCCATCCCCTGTGACTCTTCGCCCTCCTATAGCTGCATGCCGAGGACAGGGAGAAGCCCCTCTCCCTACATCCTGGTATAACCTGTCATACACGCAGGACTTAGAGGATTATGATTGGTCATCCTGACTAGTCTGAATGTCACAATTTATTTTATAAATATTACACATTGGTGAGTCACGCTAATTATGAATTATAGATATATTTTTAAATGGAGTTTGGGGATTGTGACAATGGAAACTACACTTAGGAGAAGAATCCTTAAGCTAGGCCTGGGGAAAAAAAAGTATGATTAGGTAGCTAATAAGAAGATATTCAGGTAGAAAAGCAAGGAAGAAGTCATTTTCAAAGCTATTGTTGTGACATTAATATAAAAACTTGAAATACATATTTCTTGAAAATAAAGGGTACCAAAGACCTAGTGTGCCTCCAGTACTTGGCCCTTGAGTTCAAATACTCGTTAACTTGTGCACCCTCTACCCTTTATTTTGTGGAGCATACTTGTTGGGGGTGAAAGGGGTGATTAAAAGGATTTAACTCCTTTAAGAAATATAAGTGTCATTAACTTCATCTGTAACTATTATCTAAAAATGTAAAAGAAGTCCAGATACCAGGCCAAGCATATAATCTAATGCCAAAAGTGTTACACACGTTATGTGTAACAGATTAAGAAAATTTCCATCTGTAGATAAAACACTATAAAATAAATCAGAACTTCAAGACCTTTTCTTTAGCAATCTAATCCCTTTGTAAACTTATCTAATATACAGTAGACAGTGGTGGACACTTAAAACACCTCAGTTCTTTGTAGAGAAGCTGCCATTATCTTCTAAAGGACGGCGCTGGACAAGAGCTGACGCCTCGAAGGATGCTTACTTTGTAGAGATGTCCTTGCCGGTCTGGTATGCTTGGGCTTTCATGATTCTCTCCATGTTGCCAGACCATCCGTACTGGCTGGCCACAAGAGCACACGGGGACTCTGTCAGGCGCTGAGAGACCACAGCCTTTTCAATCTTAGGATAAGGAAACCGAAAGTTAGAGATATATAAATATCAACAGTTAAGGTCGTGAAGTAATTGCATTTCAACTCCTTAAGGGCTCATCGCTTAAGATCATAAACGGAGGCAGATCAGAAAAGTACCTCTCATTCAGATTTTTAGGAAACTGTCATTTAATAATCTGAATTTTTCAGTCATAAATAAATACTAAAACATCAACTTTTAAAAACATTTAAAACTTAAGTTTAACCGGTAAAAATTTAAGCTATTACAAAAACAGTATTAAATTATGGAATACTTACAATTACAAAGAGAAGAAAAATACCCACCCACAGGATAACACTAATCCTTTCAATTCTTTGTAGTTCATAAATTTTAAGCTCAACCTCCCAATAATTTAACTACAATATTAAATGTTGTTCTGTACAACTGTTAATGGTTACAAAAGTACCAGCTGCAAAGTTTAATTTGCTGACACAACACATTTTTTTAAATGTAGATGCTAGAATTTTCACAATTCCTAATTTCTAGAATACCTTGTCCTTGAGGGCTTTATCTTTCATCCAATTGAGCAGAGGCTCAAATTCTTTCTCAATTGCTTCACGACTCTCCTTACTTTTCTCACTTTCATCAAACTTCACTCCTTCCTTGGCAACATTCTGGAACCTCTTCCCATCGAACTCAGGAAGAGCCTGAATGCAGTATTCGTCCACAGGTTCTGTGAGATAAATCACTTCATATCCCTTTTTCAGAAGTCGCTCAACAAATGGAGAAGATTCAGCCTACAAAATTAAGAAAGTAACCAAAATTTCCAAGTCTGGCCTTGGTATATTTGTTCATCCTAGTAGCTACATTTATGTAGTACCAGCAACCCCATTTTACAGGTGGAGAATTAAGAGGTGCAGAGAATATAAATGACTTTCTTCCGATCAGTGACTGACAGGCCTCATAACTACTTCAGTTTATAATTATAAGTAAGTTTTTTCTTTCCCTCAAGAGTTGCCTATAAATCCCCAGCTACATACCAGGACCAGTTCAAGTTCACCTCACCTCTTTTCTGCTGGACCCAGCCATGAAGTAGATTTTGTCTTGCTTCTCCTTCATTCTTTCCACATACTGGTCTAGACTAGTAATGTCACTTGGATGATGAGAAGACTGGAATCTAAGCAGTTTAGCAAGACGTGTTCGATTTGAGTGGTCTTCTATCACACCAAGCTTGATGTTGGTACCAAATTCTTTCCAAAAAGTATCATTGTATTTCTCATCAGCAATCTTCTTGATCATGTCCAGGGTTTTACGGACAAGTTTCTTTCTAATCACCTGAACAAAATTAAAGAATAACTTTACAGAAGCTCATCGCAAACGTTTGAGAACCTACAATACGTAAGGTAGCAGGGGAGTAGTGGTGAGAGATACAGATGCTGGTATTTATCAAGGGGCGGGGGATGGTGAGTACTCCTATGTCAGATGGAGCAGAAACTAAGTTGTCACTGGAAACAGTCACAAGATTGTTTTAACGTTTATATTCTAACTTTAAGACCAGGTAGTGGGCATATATGGGTATTCACTGCTCTTTCAACTTTTCTGCATGTTTGAAAATTTTTTATTATAAAATGTTGGGGGGAAAACAATCAGATTCTCAGGATTTGATCATTCCAGAGTAAAAGTAAGTTCTTTATCTGAAGAGCCAAGGACTAGTCTCAAAACCTGGGAACTCCACTAACGGAGTCTTGTTCTCTGAAGCCCAACCAAAGAGCCAGGCAGCTGGTCTCTTCCCAGAGACACTCACCTTAAGCAGTTTATGTTGCTGAAGAGTCTCACGGGAAACATTCAAGGGGAGATCATCTGAGTCCACCTTCAGGGGGCAGAAGAAAGTTCAGCTAGCAATAAAAACACTGGAAAAATAGAAAACCAACCAACCCAAAGAAAACGCCACTTCCAGACCCCCACTCTAATCCCCTCTTCCCCCATTAATCTCCAGATACTTACAACACCCTTGACAAAATTCAGGTATTTGGGCATCATATCATGGAAGTCGTCTGTGATGAATACTCGGCGCACATACAGCTAAGCAGAAGCCAAAAAAAGGTGACTTTCTGGAAATCATACTTTGAAATTTTAAACTCAGTTTATACCATTTAAAAACCCACCTTAATGTAATCGCTCTTCTTAGATCCATATTCATCAAACAGACCACGTGGCGCAGATGTGGGTACAAATAAAATTGACTTGAAGGTAACTTCCCCTTCAGCAGTAAAGTGGATATATGCCATGGGGTCATCGCTTTCCTAGAAAGTTGGTATCTCAGTCATTCAAAAGGCACAGGAAAAAGGCAGCGCAAACGCTAAGCAATTTATTATGTCGTACACATTCAGTTTAACACTTCACTAACAAACAAGTGCCCTTACCAAAAAAGTGGAGGTGGGGGGCAAGGAGGGAAGAAGAAACAATTAAGATTGCACTTCCAGCTGGCTGTACATGGTTGTTCTCATGAAGACTGTCAATAATATTACTCTATCGCCTAAACCTGGGGAAGGACGGATGCGTCTAGGTTCCACACATGTAAGAGAACAGGACAGAAAGCCACCGCCCTGCCTAAATGACAAGATAATATACAACATTTCAGGAGTGTACTGTTGAACCTAAAAAGTACTCAGGAACAGGATTCGTCCATGAAATCTGGAACAGCAGTGGATAAAAAGAGGTATGTAAATAGCTATAAAGCATAAGGACAGAAATTTCCTGCATTATACATTACCGTACCCACATATGGCTACTAAGCACTTGAAATGTAGCTAGTCCACACTGAGATGTGCTGGTTAGTGTAAAACACACACCAGACTTTGACAACATGGTACAAACACACACCTCACAAAAAAACCAACCAAACAAGAAAACCAAAAAGTAAACAACTCAATTTTTTATACTGATCGCCTGTTGAAATAACACTGTTGGGTATGTTGGGTTAAATAAAATATATTATTAAAAGTTAACTTCAGCTGTTTCAACTTTTTAAAAAATGTAGCCTCTAAAGGACTTAAAATCACACACTGCTCACGTATTTCTAATATAGCTTCTTGAGATGAAAGTACCTTTACATATGCACTAGGACTTTCGAGTTCACGGGAATGAAAGTAGAGGCAGAACCAAGGGAAAGTTTTTGGAAGTAAAGCTGAAAGGATGGTTGGATGTTAAGGTAAGGAAAACAAAGGTTAAGTAACGAATCAGCAGATGGAATAGAGCAAAGAACAAGTACAATCACAGAACATTAAGTTTTCTCTAGCCGTGCTAAGTCCATTAAACTGTTCTCTTTTGTGCAAGATATTTGAGGAAACGTTAACTTGAAACAATTTTAGTCAATGCTAGTTTTGGATTCTAAGAGTTACAAGAAATGATCAGTAAAAGAAAACAAAACATTGGCAAGGAAACAGATTTAGTAACTATTCCTAGGCATATGACCTCAAAGAAATGTTTGATGTTGTAAAGAAGCTCTTCAATATTATGTTAAAAGTCATTCAATAACATGGTTTTAGGTCTTATAGATTCTGTAGTAGAAATCAAGCATGTACCTAGTAGGCAGTTCTAAATCTTTTTTGTAGCACAGACCACTTGGTAATTTGGTGAAGCCTACAGATTCCTTCTCAGAGTAAAATTTTTTTTTTTTTTTTTTTGCGGTCCGCGAGCCGCTCCACGGCATGTGGGATCTTCCCGGACTGGGGCACAAACCCGTGTGCCCTGCATCGGCAGGTGGACTCTCAACCACTGCGCCACCAGGGAAGCCCCAGAGTAAAATTTTTTTAATGTACAATATATTAAAAAGGAAACCAGTTATGTTGAAATAGTTATAAAACTATTTTTAAACATATTTTTGATTTAGTAATGTTTCATTATCACATTATTCTAAAATAACATTTACCTTTGAAAATGATTTGTAGAAAGCTTTGTATTCATCATCCTCCACTTCTTTTGATGGTCTCTGCCATATTGGTTTGATATCATTCATAAGTTCCCAATCCCAGACAGTTTTTTCAACCTGAAGTTACAGTATTTGATTAGTCTCTCCTAGCAGATATACCAGTGGTATCACTAGTTATACTATAGTAACCACAGCTTTAGAACATTTCAAAAAAGTATTAATATAGGAAGCACCAAAGGGTACCTATACTGTAGTATGGTTCTTGCCAACTGGATCAAAAAAATTTTTTAGAAGTACTTCTGTCAATACTTAAGACTGTTATTTAATACAACAAAGACAAATAGTTATTCATTATAATTGATAACAATCCAATTAAGGTTTTTTCAGTTATGTTTAATTACCTAAAATGTTATTTCTTGAAAATACCTGTTTTGAGTTTAGAAGGATATACATCTTATGTATTTCTATTTCATGACTTATAGAAATCCAACATCTTACAATAAATATTTCTCAAAATCCATCACCATTACGTCTACCTACTCTACTACCTAAGCAGACCAGAGAGCTAATTTTATAGTTGATATCTACATGACAAAAGAAGATTCCAAAAAGCGTTTTAAGCTTTTAAAATTCAAAACATATCATAAGCCATCAGTCCTGGGCAATATATGGAAGTCAGAGAACTCTTCATAAAAATGATCTGCATTTGCTACTTAAAACTTTAGAGAGAGAGAGAGAGAGAGGGAGAGTGCGCACACACACGTGCGCACACACAGTTTGGTTTTAAAAGCTGGGCCTACGGACTCACTCCTTGAAGAAGAGGACCATTAAGAACTGAAGCTTACCTCAAATCGGTCTGTGCATATTTGGGTTTCTGTGTTTTTTCTTTTTTTTTCCCTGCATCTGTGTTTTTTTCTAACATAAGCTAAACAATATTTTTTACCTTAGTTCTCCCCTCTCCCTGGTTTTATCAAGATATAATTGATACACATCACTGCATGAGTTTTAGGCATACAGCATAAAGGGTGAATTACACATATTGTGAAATGATCACCACAGTAAGTTAACATCCATCATCTCATATAGATGAGAATAAAAGAATAAAAAACAATTTTAAAAAATGGACCAAAGAAAGAAAAGTTTCTCCTTATAATGAGAACTCTCAGGATTTACTCTTACCTTTCCTATACACCATAGAGCAGCATTAGCTCTACTTGTCATGCTGTACGTGACATCCCTAGTACTTATTTACCTTATAACTGGAAGTTTGTACCTTTTGCACCTTCTTCCAACACCCCCCCACCCCCGGCAACAACAAATCTGATCTCTTTTTCTATGAGTTTGGTACTTTATAACCTAAACAATATTTTAAGTAGGAAGATGAACCAGACTTACCTTTTTAGTTTTTGGTTTCTTTTCTTCTTCTTCTTCTTCTTCTACTGCAGCTTCATCATCAGATTCTTCTTTTTCTTCTTTTGCTGCTGCTTCTTCTTCCATGGGTTCCTCAACAGTTTCAGTCTGTTGAAGTAGAAAGTAGAATTACGGCTGAACTCATTTGTTTAATAATTCTGATTTCATCTATAGGATATGAAACAAAATTACAGCTGAAAAAATAGATCTTCAGTAAGAAAACACTGAGAGTATCCTGTATTGAAAAAACCATATTTAACGTTCATTCTTTCAGTGTTAAATATTCAAATATGTGCCAAGGTAATACATATCAATTGTATTCCTACAGATTTACCTTGCTGCTCCATACATAAATAGGAAAGTTTATGAACTGTGAATATTTTTTCACGAGACTTTTAATTGTATCCAGTTCAAGGTAATCAGATGCTTCTTCTTTTAAAACAAGGCTGCAAAGAAAGTAAGACGTTTAGAGAGAGACATGATGGTTTAAAAGATCTGATTATAAATTTGTCTAAATACATATGACTATAATAGCCAGCAATTCTGTGTATAACCAACAATGTCCCCATTATCCATGTTAAAAACTCTCATCACCGATAAAGCTTTGTGAGCTAAGTATACCAAATGTGGGTATGGTAAAGGAAGAACTTTCTTGCACTCCCTCAGGTGGAAAATATTCTTAGTTCCAAGTAAAAAAAATGAAAATGTTCTCAACCTTCTCAATGTGCTGGATGTTTTTCATTTGAAGAACAGAAATCTTTACGTTAGCTGAAGGTGGGAAATCACTGCAATATTCTGGAGAAAAGTAGAATCATATGTACTCTGATAGCTACTCTAGAAATCAAGTGATTATTGTAGTTAACCCCTAATACAAACATGTTCCTTAAAAAATGCTAGAAAATTAATCTGAACTATTGTTTACATTTGCACTAGACAAGAAAACAGTAACCACCTGTCACATGTGACTCTTTACGTAAAAGTTAAAATCAGTTCTTTAGTTATATTTGCCACATTCCAATAGTCACATGTAGCTAGTGGCTACCATATTGGACAGAGCATTGATAGAACATTTCTACCACAGAAAGTTCTACTGGACAGCACTGGCTTAGATAATTACAATACCAAAAATTGTAGCACTGCTTCCTCTTCTTCATTACTACCCCTTCTGCAAACACCTCCTCCGTCCACCAAAAATAATAATCACAACGTACTCTCAAACACAGTGCAGAGTTGTGATGTTTGTGCTCCCAATAAATGTGGGCAGTGTTGTATCCGTGGCTCTCTCCCTGCCTCCAAAAGCTTATAGTTTAGTAGCACCTGCCAACAAGTAGACAGCACATGATGACACAGCCTAGTGAGGGGACTAAATCTCTGGTCTTGGAGCATACACATTAGTGATCCGGGGTTAGTGGACAGTTGCATCACTTTTGGACGCAAATTGAAGCTGATGGTTAGACATCTTAGTGAGGTATTTAAGAGGCAATTAGACATAAGAGCCCAGGGCCCCGTAGAGAGATCTAGAACAGGGGTTGGCAAACTCTGGCTGGCACCCATAAGAAATTTTACTGGGATACAACCTCATCCTATATTGTCTATGGCTGCTTTCAAACTAGAATAGGAGAGTTGTGACATGTGACAGATCCTATAGTCCACGAGCTTAAAATATTTACTAGCTGATCCTTTAAGAAAAAGGATCTGATCTGGACTAAGAATATAGATTAGAGAACCCTGAGGAGGAGCTGGAACCTGGATGCAAGCCAGTGGTTCAGACTGCATGAGGGACACGGGATAACGTGAAAGGGCTGAAACTGACCTTTTGAAGAAGGAGAGTATCAGCATTTCGGCAATGGAAAGTTTAAAAAGATGAAGCTAGGCACTGAATGGATTGTTTTAAGGTATGAGCAGTAGAATGCAAATTCTGTAGAAAACATGAGAGAAAAACTACAAAAAAAGAGAACCTATCGCTGGGAGCCCTACCGACTAAAATAACCCTGAATCCACTGGATTTAGCAACAAGGATTACTGGTGACTTATTTCAATGGAAAGATGGTGGATAAAGTCAAAACACAGTGGGCTGAGCTGTGAACAGAAGGTGAAGGAGCAACAAAGGCAAGTATGCCTTTTTGAGAAGCTCAACAGTAGGCGGGGGAGAAGAAGCGAGTGCATGCCTGGCAACAGCACGGGGCGCGGCACCACCTGCCTTTGCTCCTTCTCCCAGAGGCTTCGATACATTTACACTTTGATGGGAAAGAGGAAGGTGTTCAGGAAAGGCTGACTTTAAAAGACATGGTAGGAATCAATTTATGCTTAGTCTCTGAGGAGGTGGTGTGAGAGACAACAGATGAGAAGCAGAGACTAGCTTTGGGGAGAAATGTAGAATACTCCCTCATGGTAGTAGGAGGGACAGAAGCAATTTTTACAGCATTTACAGGATGCTAATTTCATGATCTCATGTAATCCTCACTAAATCTCTCATAAGCGTACAGTGGTGGCTAATTTAGGGGTACAGACAGGAGTAGGGAGGAAATTGAATTGTCTGATGGTTTCTACTTTGTTAGTCAAATATAAAATGAAGTCATATGTAAGCAGGGCAAGATCCTAACCTTGTCACTTCCTTGCTTTTGCTCTCCTTTTCCCTTTGGCCATTCTAGACTTTCAGTTCCTCAAATGGGCCTCTTGCCTCTGGAACTTCCAACATGCTGTGCTTGCTGCCTAGAATATCTGAACCTAATTTATTACCATTTCAGAAAGACCTTCTGATAAGGAAGGTATCCCTTAACTTCCTTTCTGGCATTTGCCACTCTGAAATTATCTCATGTTTTTTCCTCCTTAGTCGAATGAGCCATGTGAAAGCAGGGACAGCAACTGTCTTATTCTCCACTGTAGTCCTAAACCCTAGCAGGTAACAGGCACTCAAATGAATATCTGTTAAGTCAATGGTTGGGAAGGAGGGCTTAAGGAAAAAAGGTAATTTTGCCAAGGAAAGGAGAACCTGTTGTAAAATTTCATTTACTGATCAACCATCCATGCTGCCGTATGAAACCATCCGGCTGACCCTTATTCATTCATACCACTACCTGCCAGTCATGCGTTAGGCTCTGGGAATGGGGTATCAACAAAATGTTTGCTCACATGGAGCTTCCATCTAGATGTCTCACCTATCTCTTAGCAACCTAAGACATTTGCACCTCTTGGGACATCATTTTCTATCTCTTTCTAGTTAAAAGATGTGATTTACCTGTATTCTCCTACCACCTAACAGAGAGGGCCCTGGGGTATAACTATTAGGGATGCCTCCTAAAGAGATCAGGAGATGTGAAAGGCAGGAGAAGGTAAATTTATAACAGTAAATTAGTAAAAATACTAAAATGCAGTAGTCTAGTTTCATGAAAGGAAAATCTCTGACAATGAAGATAGGAAATGTCTTCTGAAATGAAGAAAGTTGGTTGAAATGATAGATGTATGCTTGTTTCCTACTTGAATATTTAAAAATCCTTAATGTTGAGAAAATTTTAAACTGAATTAAGAAAAAAATCAAGGCTGTAGACACATTTTCACTTGGCAGAACTGGGCAAGTCAACTGACCTCTAAACTGGAATTTCTTTATCTCTAAGATGGAGAAAAAAACAAAAGGCAGAAAGCTGCCCTGTCGCCTGTCTGCTTCACACTTCACAGTGCTGCAAGCACCAGGAGATACTGGGCATGAGATCTGTCTCATCGACACCAACAATAGGTACTGGCTTAAAATGAATTCCCTATCAAATTCAATAACTAGTAACTATCCTCGAATGAGACGTTTTCTTCCAAAGAACTTTCCTTACTCTCTTCAAGTCCTTTATCTGTTCCTGTGCTCTCTAACCTTCAGAAAACTTTAAAAAGTTCATCAGAAATTCCATCAGTAACTGCCACCACCTGAAAGGAATTCCTTGAAACTTGTAAACACGCTGTGCCACCGCCGTTATGATGCTCCACAGACTGACACCACTTTTCTAAGTCCTGCTTACCTGGAAAACCTGCACAAGCCACTTGTCTGTGAGGCCTCCGATCTGCCTTCTCCCTGAAGAGCTAACCCTTCCTCCTTCAAGCCCTCCATAGACAGCAGCCACCATAACTCTGGGTCTGGCCCTTAGCAAGGCCTCAAAATACTTCAAGTGGTGAAAACTGTTCAAGTTCCTCATTTTTATAGGCAAAGAAATTAAGGCCCAGAATAAGCCGTTTGCTCAGAGCCAGAATTGGAGAATCAAGATCCTCGTTACGACTATTTATTCTCATTAGGAATTAGTTAATACTCACGTAATTGTCGTTCCTCGTCCTAGAGTGTTTCCTCTGGGGTCAGCAATTACAGAAAATTCATTGGAGTCGGACTCCCAGATGTGCTGGGTGTCGTTGTTGTGTTTAGACGTGACAATAACTTTATCTGCTACAAGGAAGGCAGAATAGAAACCGACACCAAACTGGCCAATCAGTTCTGAAGTTGACTGGCCATCTTCTTGTGCCTCAGTCATTTTGTTTAAAAACTCGCTCGTCCCAGATTTGGCTATGGTACCAAGGTTTTTAACCAACTCTTCCCGGGTCATTCCTACACCAGTGTCTGTGACATGGAGCAGGTTCTTCTCCTTGTCACACTAAAACCAAGACAAGAACAAAACAGTTATATTGCTCAATACTCATGATATAAAGAGGAAATACTGAGCTATATATTGAACAACTACCAGCTTCGGACCACATCAATTCCAATACAGAAAACAAAACTGAGATATTTTCCTCCATGTAGTATTTTAATGGCCTTTTCAAAAAGCGTACATCTTAAGCACAAGCACCTTTATAGAGAGTAATTTTAAGTTCAGTGTATTTGATAAAGTATCCATATAAAGAGGGCAAGGACTGGCCTAAATGTCAAAGGGCATAGATAGACCTAAATGAAGCAGGCTATTTATGAAAAAAAAAAAAAAATTCAAGAAAAAAAAAAAAAAAAAAAAAAAATTCAAGAAAAATAAAATTTTATGTTTCACCTATTTCTTTGATAGAAATTAAAAGGATTCAAAACTTGAATGACTTCTGTCTTTGGAATCTGTGGTGACCATTCTTCACTAAACATTCCCAGCTCTCTGCCTTCCAGAAATATAGTAGGAATATACTTCCTCCACTTATGGTTGGATAAGGCCATGTGACTAGCTCTGGCCAATGAGTTGCAAGTGGGAGTCAGGAGTGTGGCTTTCAGGCTGGAGCCTTTAATTGATGCGAGACCCTCCAAGCTTTCTCTGCACCGTGCAACCAGCTACACATCAGATGGCGGCTGCTCAATCAGCCTGTGTCATAGAGATGAGGCAAAGCAAAGGCCACAGGCAGCCATGATTGATGATTTAAGCCAGGGGTTGGCACACTTTTTCTGGAAAAGTGCCAGAGTATTTTAGGTTGTGTGGGCCATACGGTCTCTGTCAAAAGCAGTCACAGATAATACACAAACGGGCATGGCTGTGTTCCAAAAACATTATTTATAAAAACAGGACTTCCCTGGTGGCACAGTGGTTAAGAATCCGCCTGTCAATGCAGGGGACATGGGTTCGAGCCCTGGTCGGGGAAGATCCCACAAGCCACGGAGCAACTAAGCCCATGCACCACAACTACTGAGCCATGAGCCACAACTACTGAGCCCTCGCTCCACAACTACTGAAGCCCGCACACCTAGAGCCCATGCTCTGCAACAAGAGAAACCACCACAAGGAGAAGCCCGCGCACTGCAATGAAGAGTAGCCCCCCGCTCACTGTAACTAGAGAAAGCCCTCACGCAGCAACAAAGACCCAATGCAGCCAAAGAAAAAAATAAAATAAAATATAATGTTAAAAATAAATAAATAAAAAAAAAAACAGGCAGCAGGTCAGATTTGACCCACAGGCCATATTTGGCTGACCCCTGATTTAAGTCCCTGACACTTGGGAATTAATTGTTATTGCTCCTAACCTAGCCTATCTTGATTGATATGGATTCTCTATCTCTAAGAATTCTTTCTAGTTAAAAAGAAAATTGTTCTAAGCTTACCTTAATTTTAACCGTTAATTCCTCATTTCCAGCAAGAGCATTTTCATCAGTCAGTGATATTAGCCTTATCTTATCTAAAGCATCAGAAGCATTCGAAATCAGTTCTCTCAGGAAAATCTAAATGGAAGCCAGATTTAATACACACTTAGGTTAGCCTCAAAATACACGAGACATTAAATTTAATGTCAAACTCATTTTATTTCTACTCTGTACTCTGAAAAAGCACTCTTTAAGGACTAGACTTCTGTGGTACAGAGGTGGCTTTACTCTCCTGGTAGAAGGAGGTACAGCTCTTTACACAAAGGACCGTAGCAACTATAAGGAACATCTGAACTGGTGAGAGTAGTTAATACTCTACTTTCCTTCTTAATGACCTTTATGTATGCAATACTCGAGGCTTACTTTGTTATGACTGAACTTAAGACTCTCAACTATTTAGCAGTCCATGAACACAGTTGGAGGGGAAAGGGAAAAAAAAAAAAAGAAGGGAAAATGTTTAGCAACGCCCCCCTCCCCACAAACACACACAAGTCAGTATCTAGTAGTGATTCTTGTACATACTGGGTTTTTAAACTTTGCCAACTACTTGCTTGGAATTGCTATGTCAGCACATTCACTATGAAAGTTAACAAGTTAGCTACCATACAGAAACAAAACAACATTATCATAACCACATGTTGCTTACCTCTTTATTTTTATACAATGAATTGATAATAAGTTTCATCATTCTGTTAACTTCAGCTTGGAAGGCAAACTTTTCTGATTTCTCTCTAAGTTCTCTTATTTGGGATGCATTTAATCCATCCAACTGAATAGCTTCTTCCTCTCTAAGGAAATAAATTTGATCAACTAATACTGCATTACTTAATTCCCTCCAAAAATATAGGATCTGTGATGAGAGCACAGTGATCTCTTAAGGTTGTCTTAACGGTTAAAAGGCTAAAATGCAAACCTTTATATTATTAGTCTACCATCTCATTATTATTTTATCACAGTAGTACATTACCTTTAACAGCAAACTGGAAATACTCTGTGTTTAACATTGTCAGAAAAATAAACCCAACTTCCCTCTCCTAAAAAGCAAAGTCACACTCATTTATGTTCCCTCACAGGGAACCCTCTGTCCGGGAAACTTTGGCTTCTAAGGGTCTACAAAAGTTTAAGTCCTGAGAAGCCGAATCAAAACATTGCTCAACTGACAGAATTCCTTTCTAAAATTACTAAGTGTACACACTGAGTATAAAACCAAAGGAAAAGCCTTTCCTAAGGTCTTAGGAAGACTATAGTGCTAGCATTCTGAAACAGAGTTATCAAAATAGTTTTCAAGGGAATTCATCTCATTTTGACCAGTCATTCTTAGTGGCAAAGTTAGGAGATACTATGTATGCACACACTTGCTACCCCTAACATTTTCTCTATTTAAATTCAGAGTATTAAACTTCATCTGGATCTTTCGAGAAGAGATACAAAAAAGCTATTGTATTCCAAGTTCCCAAGGGAACTTGGGAACATCTGTATAGTTATCTGTATAGTTTCAGAAGAACACAAACCTCTGTACTACTTCATCATCTGTCCTTGAGCCTTCTCTACTTTTACCCAGATCTTCTTCCACTGTCCCATCCACATCCACTTCATCGTCAGCCTGGACAGACCCTGAAGGCATATTTAACACCAGAAAACTCTTAAACATCGTTGCTTCATGTACTTCTCAGAAGAAACAAGATCAAACAGGGCCAGCGTAGTGGTTGCAAAATTCACTTGGCAAATACGGGAGGGGGCGATGGAAGAATGGATCCACTGGTTTAAATATCCAATGTAAACCCACGTAAGCGTATTTCTTATGTAAGTTCAGATACTGAGGTCTCCCAGGAGATTCTGAAATACGGAAGCAGCCATCACTTCTAAAGGGTGGTCCTGGGATCCTTAACAAATACTGTTTAGCAGATTCGATTCCAGGCCCCTTCTACATTCACACGTGTTGCCCGCAGGCCGAGACAAGGCCTCCAAACTGACCATGCCAAAACTTAGGCCTTTAATATCACAAGTCAGAACACGAAAAGGATTTGTGCAACCTCTAGCGAGGGGAACTGAAAGGCCCAGGGGCCTGAGAAAGCGAAGAGACGTTTAGAGGTTTTAAGATGTTAAGGAGCTCGAGCAAAAGTGAGTTAAACACGCTGACACTGCCGGTTCGCTGCCCCCGGGCCTCACGCTCCACAGCCCAGCGGCTAAGAAAGGAAACTCGCGTTGGCGAGGCGTCGAAGCCTGGGGGCGGGGGGTCCTAAAACTCTGATGGCCAAAGGTTGCGGCATCTGACAAAAGTCCTCCGGAAAGGGGACACACAATGCTCCCCGGGGGGGGCGGAGGGGGGCACGAGCCCGAGGGAGGCCCCACCGCGAGCACGCTGAGCCCCTCTAGCAGCGGATACTAGGAGATGTGTAAGGAATTAAAACGACTCCGTTCTCCTTTTGTCTTTCCAGAGGAAGGAGGGAATAAACGAAATCCCCTGAGCCTCTTTCGAGGAAAAGCAATGCACACCCCACAGACTAGCACAGGCCCTGTAATCCCCCTCCCGGGCTCAACGCCCCCAGAACCTTCGAGAAGAGGCCGCGCTTGAGGAGAGGGGGCGTCCAGGGGTGCCCGCTCCTCCAGGATCACTCACCGAAGGTCAGCAGGACGCAGCAGAGGCCCAGCACCCACAGGGCCCTCATGGCGCACGGCCGGTGAGTCTCAAGTCCCGTTTGATCGCAGGAGCCGCCTCCGCCCCCAGCACGCCAGGCTCTGATACTCACACCGCAAGCCTTGCGATCCGCCCACTACCCTCAAGCAGGTCGGGCCGCTTTTCACCCCCACTTCTCGCGGGCGGGGGACGGGAAACACGAATCCACCAATCGTACCGTACCACGCACCACCTGTACCCAATGGGGACTCGTGGGGGGGACCGCAGTCCACCAATCGGAGCTGTCCAGGTGCGGTGTCCAATGCCCGAAGCGTGGCTCCTTACGATTGGTCAGTCCTGGCTCCTTTTCTCCAATCAACTGGTTCCGCGGGCCCCTCTCACGCGGGACCGCCCCTTTGCCTGGGTTGCTCCGGTCTCTAAGGGAAACCCTCCAATGAACGTCAGCACAGAACACATCCCTCCTTGCGGAGAGGTCACGCGGAGCCACTTCCGGATCCTAGAGCACGCTTACTCCGTGACCAGGGGAAGCGGTAGCCATGGCAACGCGTTCTTCACCTTTCCCTTGTCCATGCGTGGGGTCACGTTGGGAATGATTCCAGCGCGACTTTTCGCAGTCAGCTTTCTATCTGGAAGTGCTTCTCGGAAAAGAGACGCACGTGAGAAGTTGAAAATCCCCCGGCGCACTTTTCGATGGGGTTGGTGAGGAACTACAGTTCCCGGCATGCAGCGTACTAGGGGGAAAACACTGTAGTGCATGCTGGGAATCGTAGTCTTTGATCAGCTGCGTAGTTTGGCCCTTTTTTCCAGCGCGTCTTTGTGGGAACTCTGCGCTGCGTTTTTTAGAATTTACATCTCGTTCCCATTGCCGTAGAAATTTGTACGTATTCCAGACTCTCTAGTGTACACAGCCTTCAGAACCTAGAAAGCCGCCAGGCCTTGGCAGAGGCCGCCCAGCGTTCTGGGGGTCAGCCTGAGTTCGGCCCAGCCTCCGGTGCGTGAACGCACCTTTCCGAATCTGGCTTCTCGTGCGTCACGTGGGCAGCTGGAGCCTCTGGTACGTCTGCACCTTTCACAGCCGGAATCCCAGGCCTTCTGATTCGATTTACAGAAGAGGGTGGCGGGGCTTTTTTTTTTTTTCCCCTTCCCTTGCGGGAAATCGCGAGCAACTTTGATGCCCTGCCTCCCTCAGGAGAGTTCAAAGGCGGTGAACCGGTGGTCCCAGAGTCCCTGCTGTAAGTCAGGTGAAGAGCATGGTATTAAAGTCCAGTCTAGCACACACACAAAAAACAAACCATTCTCAGTTTGACGGGTGCAGGAGGATACACCTGCAGATCTTTGAAAGCAAAACCTGTGGGACTGCAAATGAGAGAGAGAGAGTACAGCTTTGTAACTTCATAGAAATAGAGAAAGACATAAAACACCAGGTGTCTTTCGTGTGAGGGAAGTCGCTCACCCAAAGCTTGGGCCTTTGGAAATATTTTCTATGGCTCTTTAGCCTTTACAGACCGTCCCCCAACCCGACCCGCACCCCGTTTCCACAAAAACACTGCCTTCCTTACTGCTTCCTCCAGGTTAATTGAACTTCGAATTTGTTTTCAGATAATCATCCGAATTCCTGAAGACAAGCTTTTCAGTGACAGGCTATGGTATATATTTATAACTTCCCCTATTGAGGTTTGCTAGTCTTAATTCTGTGGTCAGCACTTACACGTTGTGGTGGTGCCTTATTTACATCTGCCCAAATTACCTGAATTTGTTATTAGTAAGAAAAGGGTAGCTTACAAAGCTTTTGTTATGCTTCTGTGCTTGCTTTTTTTTTTTAAAGAGTTACTAAGGTGTGAATTACATTCAGAAATCTCAAATAATTGCATTTTTGTGTGTTTTAACTCGTTTATTTTTTCTTTTTAGAAAAAGATGAGTTCCTTCACTAGTCTGCATTTCACATTTCTTCCCCTTTTTCTCTAGCTCTGAACAAGTAAGCAACCAGTTCTGAAACTGCAAATTCCATCTTAACTGGTCAGTGGTGGGTAGTTTGTGCTGCATCTGAAGGGAACTGAGAATGAGGCAGGCCCTCCAGAATAGATGCATTGCTTGTGGGTAGATGTTACTGCAGATAACGGTGGGAATGTATGAGGCAGGCAGAACACAAGACAGTAGACTGGCAGAAGAATATGGCTGGTTGTTGGCAGGCTCAACTCTGCCACTTTAAGACATGATCCCTGGCTATGCACCCTGTGAAGGTAATGGGCAGCTTACCCCATTCCCAGCCTTGCTGTTTCTCCCCTGTAGTGTCCACCTCTTCTGCCTTTTGACCTATGATTGATCCTCATGTCCCATCTTGGCTAGCTCCTCCAGAACTTACACTCCAGATTGTTTTTAAACTCCTGACCTTTGGATCTGATTCCCTTGCTTCCTAATTTTAGTTTTTTCCTTTTGACATTATATGTCCATGACTACTACGGAGAATAGCTACCTTTGTTGTTTTTGTTATTGTTGTTGTTAAGCTTTTTCCTGAGCACAGCTAACCCCACTAGACAGCACCCTCCTTTGCAGTTGAACTTGGGAGAAAACACCAGAGAGGCAAAGGGGTGCCGTTAGGAACAATGGATAGCTCAACTGGTAGACAGGTGTAGTCCGTTAGCGAGGAGTCAGGGAGGATGCAGACTGGGAGATAGAGGCAGGAAAGCACTTGGCATCGGAGAGCATTGAGGAATGAGGCTGAGCACCGAGGTAAATTTTTTGGTTGGTCAGTTGGTTCATTCATTCTTTCATTTATTAATTCAGCAAGTGTTGAGGACCTGGTATGTGCCAGGTATTATGCAAGGTGCTGGCAGTAGAGGGGTGAGCAGTATTGATATGGTGTTTGTGCAGAGCTTGACCAAATATTAACAGTGGAGTTGCAGCATAAGTGCATGTATCTTATTTAAACCAAAGCAAAGATATAAAAGAATGACTGCAAAAGAATGTGAGGGAGCTTTTTGGGGTGATGGAAATGCTCTTGATCTTGATTTTGGTGGTGGTTAAAACTCATCAAACTGTATACTTCTAAAAGAGAGAATTTTGTCATGTAAATTATACCTCAATCCAAGAAACCCTAATAGCAGCCATTGATTTAAACAACAAAACACTGAAACCATTTCAGTAGGAAGCAGGAAATAGAATTGCCCGCTATTGTCAGTATTGTCCCACACTGTTTAGGAGGGTCTAAGAAAATTAGCTGAAATTAATTTTAGAAAAGTTGAGGTTTTTTTATTTTGAAATCCCTTCTCACTGGTGAAATGATTGCCTATCCAGAAACTCAAGAGACTCTAGCTAGGGGAAAAAATTACTGACTATAAGAAATATGTAAACATCAATAGAACTGCTGTAATCTTGTAAAAAACACAGAAATGGAAATTTTAAAAATTTCATTCATATTAGAGACCCAAACCATAAAATACTTAGGAATAAACTTGACAAGAATGACATAGCTCCAACATGAAGAAAACCATAAAATCTTATTGAAGAATATAAAACAAATGGAGAAGTTGGGTCTGGTGCCATACCCTATAGGGTATTATTTACTGCTATGTAACAAATTACCCCAAAACTGTGTAATTTAGAACAATAAACGTGTATTATCTCACAAAGTATCTGTAGTGGGGAATCTAGGAGTACTTAGCTGTGTGGTCCTGGTTCAGGGTCTCTCATGAAGCTGTAGTCAGGATGTCAGCGTGGGCTGCTGTCATCCAAGGCTTGGCTGGGTCTAGAGGATCTGCTCCCATGATGACTCACTCATAGGAAATGGCAGGAGGTCTCATTTCCTCACCACAGGGACTTCTCCATTGGGCTACTTGGGTCTGCTCACAGTATGGTGGCTGGCTTTCCCCAGAGTGAGTGATCCAAGTCAGAAAACAAGGCAGGAGCCATGATAACTCATGACCAGCGTTGGAAATCACGTACTATTTCTGCAATAACCCTACTCAGTGAGAAGAGGGGATTAAACAAGGAGGTTAATACCAGGAGTCAGAGATCACTGGGACCATTTTAGAAGCTGCCTGCTACCATACCCTAGCTGCAAGGGAAGCTGAGAAAGGTTCTAGCTGGCATCTTCAGCTTCATTTGTGAGGAGTGGGCTCATGAAATGGGGGACAAGATCCAGAAGTGGGGATTTCCTCCAAAATAGGAAGGGGATTCAGATGTTGCACAGTCAAAAAGAATGATAAATGTTCACTACGTGTTTTAATAGACAAACAGAACAGTGCAGCAAAAGAGAGAATCCAGACATAGAATGTTTCAATTTAGTACATGATAAAAGTGATAGTTCAGTTTAGAGGAGAAAGGATAGTTTGTTTCACAAATGATGCTGGCCTTGACTGGTTATCCATCTAAAGAAAAATAAAGTTGACACCTATCTTACATCATATAAAAAAAGAAATCCAGTTTAAGAGAAAATAAGAAAGCCTGTGAGTGCACACTAAGAATGGGGGAGACCTACTTAATCAAGATTGAGCATCCAGAAAATACAACAGAAAGCCTACAGCGTTTACCAGGCTCCTCGCTGGTGGTCCCGGAACTCCGATTTTTGTCCTACTAGCACTATCACCATGAGCCTGCTGAGTGTTGGGTAGCGTATCAGCCTTGCGCTGCTTTCTAAGAATATTAGCTCTGCATGGTGTAAGAATCAGCAGGCGTTTTGAGGGGGAAAAGCAACAGAGAATGTAGGATTCACTTCTTAAGCCTGCCTTTCTGGAATCTTGTCTTCTCAAATCCTGGTTGCCTGAGTAGCTGTCTGATGCCTTTAAATAAATCCTCAAGTATCTTATCCAGCTTCTCTGTTCTGGCAGGAAGGTTGCTCTGCTTTGAATTGTCCTTCATGGTAGAATGTGGAAGTAGATGTAGGTCTATATAGGAGATGTAGATGTTCTTGGTCCTATTTTAATATTGGGGTTCAAATATTGGGTTTCAAAAATCCCAACATTTCAAGTAAGACATTAAACATCCATAATTATTTCCTCATGTTAACCTTTTGGTAGTTTTTCATCAAGTAATTAATATGGTGTATAATGTTTCCGAAATGTGGAACTTGTATTATTTTTGACTAGAGAACAGTAAATGTGCTTCTAAATATTTAACGTAATTGTAACTACAGTTTACATTAGTTTATGTTATGTCTTCTTTTTGACTAGTTTTAACCACAAATGTGGATTATTTGTGATCTCCCTAGGCCCTGCCCCAACTCACACCACGTTACCCTGCCTGAGCATTGACTATGGGTTTATAAAATGGTTACCTGCATTTGCTAATAAAATCTGTGGGTGCTGTGACTCTTAACATGCAATCAGAGTTTAAATTAAAGTCACCTGTGGTCTTGTAGTTTACGTTTTATTTTCTATTACTTAAAAATGAACATCTCCCTAGTCTCTGCCTTAGAAAAACAGATCAATTAAAAAATATATGTCTGGGACTTCCCTGGTGGTGCAGTGGTGAAGACTCTGTGTTCCCAATGCCGGGGGCCTGGGTTCGATCCCTGGTCAGGGAACTAGATCCCACATGCATGCCACAACTAAGAGTTCAAATGCCTCAACTAAGGAGCCCATGAACCACAACTAAGCAGCCCGCCTACTGCAACTAAGAGCCGGTACAACCAAATAAATAAATAAATAGTAAAATATATATATATATATGTCCAATTGTCCTCTGTCAACTTCGGACACCAGTAGAGCACAAGAGGAATTGAATTTCAAATAAGAGATTTGTTAAATTTTAAATTGTGGTAATAAATTTGATATTTTACATGATCCAATCAGCCATGTTGATGATAAGTTACATTAGGGACTTAATAGGAGTTTCAGAGCTGGAAGAAGTCTTAGAAATCATGTAGTTCCACAACTCACCCTCTTAGTTTTGAATTATAAAACTAAGATATTTTCATGGTTTTAAAAAACTCCAATTGGTACAGAAAAGTGTAAGATCAAAGGTAGAAGTTCCAGGTTCTCCTCACCCCATTGTTCCCATTCTCTAGAGGTCACGACTGATAGAAGTTCCTTATGCATCCTTCCAGAAATTTGTGTGTGTGTGTGTGTGTATGTGTGCACGCATGTGTGTTTGTGAATGTACATATGTGTGTAATAAAATTAAAAATGAAATTCTTAATTTTTAAAAAGATAAATGGAACAATATACATTAGCTTATTCCATTTAATAGATCTTGGATGTCTCATTTTTAAAAATCTACTTCCCTATTTGATAGGCACTTGTTTTGTTTCCAGTTTGTTGCTATTACAGTCAGTGCTGCAGAGAATGCTTTAATCTGCACAGGTTTTTTTTTTTTTTTTTTTTTTTTTGCAGTATGCGGGCCTCTCACTGTTGTGGCCTCTCCCGTTGCGCAGGCTCAGTGGCCATGGCTCACGGGCCCAGCCGCTCCGCGGCATGTGGGATCTTCCCGGACCTGGGCACGAACCCGTGTCCCCTGCATCGGCAGGCGGACTCTCAACCACTGCGCCACCAGTGAAGCCCTGCACAGGTTTTTTATTTGTGAAAGTTTATCTGGAGGATAAACTTTTAGTTTTGGAATAGTTAGGTCAAAGAGTATGTGCCTTCAAAATTCTATGGATATTTACCAATTCCTCTGGGGGGTGGGAAAAAAGCTGTACCAATTTATGTTCCCATCTCAAGGCCCCTCCCTCTCTTTTTAAAAAAAGCTAACGAAATTTGAGGTCCAGAGAAAAGAAATGAGGTCTCAGAGTTAACTATTGGTAGAACAAAGTGGAACTCATATTTTAAAAATTTCTTACATTGCTCTAGCTACTACGTACCCCTTGGCTACTTGAAAATGTTTGAAAGGCTTTTTAAAGAAATTTTATTTTTTAATGTGTATTATGAAAAAATTTGGAAATTAAAAAATTTTAAAAAAAGATTGAGGAAGAAAATTAAAATAACCCATCACTAGATACATCACTACTACATAGATCACTAGATACATCACTACTAGCATCTTGGTGTCTTCATTAATGTATAATATATACATTTTAAAATTAAAATTGGAATCACACAATAATAGTTTTGTAACTGTTTTTAACTTACCAATATATGGTAAACATTTTTCCATGTAAATATTTTTACAAGATATCTTTTAATGGGTGTACACTATTTCATGTCATGACTGTGCCATAATTATCGATTTATTATTGTTAGCCCTTTAGTTTACCAATCTTTAAACCATTATAAATATTGCTGCACTGAAAATTCTTAGATGTAAATCCTTATAGACAAATAGAACAAATTCTTAAAATTGAAGTGCTTGGTAAAGGTATGTGACTTGTGTTTCAAAGGGTTGTGGTACTGACAAATTACACTCTAGGAGAGTGGTACCAATTTACATTCCCACCGATTTACATTTTAAGCATAAAGAGCTTTAAAAAAAAAAAAAAAAGAGAAGAAAAGCCAAGTAAAAGTACAGCCTGGCATTGTCAGAGTAAAATTACTAAAGTTAGATGCTGTGGTCATTGGGGGCGGGCTTGGAGGTGGGGTATTTGAATATAGAAATCCCGAAGCCTTAAAATATTGAGCGAAATCTCTGAAAAAAAGCCAGAGGAACTTTTGACCAGTTAGTAGCTATTCTTTTAACTTCTAGTTCTAAAGTGCAGTGATAAATAGAGTGATACTATTGAGGATACTTTATGGCAAAATTTGAAGTCAAACATTTGCAATAGAGGTAATGTTAACACGGACAACAGCAATAGGAATAGCAAACATTGACTGAGGACTTCGTATGTACCTTGCAGATTCTAAAATGTAAACTAAGCCGTGATAACTTGCTTAAGAAATCTGTTGAGAAGTCTGTCTCTTTCCCCTCCCTCCCTCCTTCCCTCCCTCCCTTCCTTCCTTCCTTCCTTCCTCTTTCAAGAGCAGGGGACTTAGTAAAGAGACAGTGAAGCAGGTCCCAGAATGGAAGGAAAAGCTAGAGACCAGGCCTCAGGATCGACAGGACCCAGGGTAGCAATGGGCGTCCCGTGGCACGGACACTCTGTTCTAGGGCACTGCAACAGGATGCCTCAGCCCTTACTAGGGAATGTTCTTTCTTAAAGTGTCCACCTTAGCAGTGTTAAAAGAAAACAAATTTTTATTTTAAAAAATGTTTATTAGGTGCTTATTATGCAAAGTCTCATTTAATCCTGCCACATGGGTATGGTCATTGTTTCCAGATTTACAGCTGCAGGAACTATTGTCAGAGTGAGATCTTGGGGCAGGTTTTATATGACTCCAAAGCCCATGCTCAACCTCTGTATCCCCGACAATGTGGGAGATGCCACTTTGATACCACTTGCTGCTATCAGGTGGGCCAGGGACAAATATTAAGTAACTTTGATTCTCTGGCACAGATGTTGGACCCTTTCAATTCTTTTTTGGTGTTTCTGATTATACCAAGAGAAAGTCAGTTTGGTCCAAGTTTGTCTTAAATGCCTCTCTAATAAGTACATGTTAATCTACTTTCTCCATAAAAAGAGAAGTGTATCTAAATAGAATTTATTCAACACTGTTTGCTTTTTAATGCATTTATTTATTTATTTATTTTTTTTGTGGTATGCGGGCCTCTCACTGCTGTGGCCTCTACCGTTGCGGAGCACAGGGTCCGGACGCGCAGGCCCAGCGGCCATGGCTCACGGGCCCAGCCGCTCCGCGGCATGTGGGATCCTCCCAGATCGGGACGCGAACCCGGCTCCCCTGCATCGGCAGGCGGACGCGCAACCACTGCGCCACCAGGGAAGCCCCTAATGCATTTATTTTTATGGATACTATCTGTGACATGTGATAAGGGTTTCGCACTTACAGTAATAATGAAAAGTTTCTAGTTAATTTTTTTGACTTACATTGTTTTAAAGAAAAATAAAAAGTCATGTCCTACTTTTCTTTATCTTCTTTCCACTCCAAAATAACTTCCTTCTTCTATTTAGGTCTCCTCTGTTCCTCTCCCCTCTCCCCCCACCATTAATCCCCTGTTTCTGCAAAAACTGGGAGGGTTCTTTATCAGCAGTTGTGGAGCAAGTTGTGGAATTATTGTTTTTTCATTTTAAATTTTAATTATAAAGTAATATAGCTATAGTTATTATGATTAGAGAAATGGATTTGCCTTAATCTTACCATTCTAACACAGCTACTATATCATTTTTCTTTCCTGTTCTTACCTCATGTGCATTTGTCTAATAATGATACTTAACATTCATTGACTATTTGTTATAGGCACTGTTGTTAGCATTTTGCAATCCAGTAACTTGTTTAATCTTCTTAAGCATTTTATGATATAGATTCTATAATCCCTGTTCTGCAGATGAGGAAACTGAAGCATGGTGAATTTAAGACACTTACTGTAAGGACTTGAATCCTGGGAACTGGTCTTCTGAACTTGGACCTTTCACTTCTGCACTGTGCTGTTTCCCATATTTAGCTGTGTTTTATTAGCACTTATTATTATGGCCTATGCTTATTTTTTCTCCTTTTCACCTAACCCTTACTTATAAACCTTTTTCTCTTGCTATATAGTCCTCAGATTTTTAAAGAATCAACTATATTTTGGTCTAATTTATATAAAATAAATTGCACCCATTTTAAGTGATCAGTTGGTAAGTTCTGATGAATGCCTGCACCGAATTACCATTATAATTATGATAGAAAACATTCCTGTTGCCCTAAAGAGTTCCCTTGTGACCCTTCCCAGTTATTTCCTCCCCATGCTCCACAAGGCAACTAATGATCTGCTTTCTGTCACCATTTTTTCTTTTGCCTTCCTCTTCAACACATGAGTTATTTAGAAATAATATTTAATTCCCAAAATTTGTGAATTTTTCAGGTATCTTTCTGTTATCAGTTTCAAATTTAATTCCACTGGGGTTAGAGAACATATTTTATATAATTTCAGTTCTTTCAGATGTGTTGAGTTTTGGTTTATGGCCTAGAATTCAGGTTGGCAAACTTATTGTTTAAAGGGCCAGATAGAAAATATTTTAGGTTTTGTGGTCCCTTTGATCTCTGTCATAACTACTCAACTCTGCTGTTATAATATGAAATACTTAATATGAATGGAAGTGGCTGTGTTCTAAAAAAATGTTCTTTATAAAAACAGGCAACAGGTGGGCCTTAGCCTTTAGGCTGTAGTTTGCTGACCTTTGGCCTAGAACCTGGTCTATTTTGGTGCTTGTTCTATGTGCATGTGAGAAGAATCTGTATTCTCCTGTTGTTGGGTGGAATGTTCAAAAAAATCAAGTTGCCTGATAGTGTTTTTCAGATCTTCTATGTCCTTGCTGATATCTGTCTACTTAAACTACCGATTACTTGAGAGGAGTGTTGAAATCTCTGACTGTATTAAGGGTGTATCTATTTCTCCTTTCATTTTACCAGTTTTGCTTTGTGTATATTTTTAAATAAGTGATTGCCAAGTTTAAAAAATATATATCTATTTATTTATTTGGTTGCACCAGGTCTTAGTTACAGCAGGCGGGCTCCTTAGTTGCGGCTTGTGGGTTCATTAGTTGCAGCTCACCGGCTCTTTAGTTGTGGCATGCAGCCTCTTAGCTGTGGCATGTGAACTGTTAGTTGCGGCACGTATGTGGGATCTAGCTCCCTGACCAGGGATCGAACCTGGGTCCCTTGCATTGGGAGCACAGAGTCTTAACCACTGCGCCACCAGGGAAGTCCCTGCTTTGTGTATTTTGAAGCTCTGTTGTTAGGTGCCTACACACTTAGGATTATTATGTCTTCTTGGTAGACTGACTACTTTATCATTATGTAATGTCACTTTTTATTACTAGTAACATTTGTTCTGAAGTCTACTTTTTCTGATAATAATATAGCTCTTGTAGTTTACTTCTCTCTCGGATCACACACTTCTGTACTGCCTGATGTATAATGTCTGAAAACAGCTAATTCATATATTTTGTCCAGTTTTCTAATTTTTTGAAGAGGATAGGTAAGTCTAGTCCCTGTTATTTTATCATGGCTGGAAGCAGAAGTCTTTAACTGTCTTTAATATATGTACCACTTGCCATCAGTACATACATATACTTTTATCCTCTTAGTTATGTCCTTTGCGGAGACCATTTAGTTTTCTTTCTTTCTTTTACTATTTTTTCTATCATAAACAATGAACATCTAATGACTATAGTTTCTCACTATTTTGATTATTTCCTTGGAGTGATTCCCAGAAAGTAGAATCATTGAGTCAAAAATTAAAAACACTTTAATATATTTTGAAGTATATTGCCATTTACTTTCCAAATATACTTCTAATAGCTTTCCAGAATTACCAGTTTACAATTCCATAGCTATATGTGAGGTATAAATTTCACCAATATTTAGATAACTATGTGTACTTAAAAAAATCTGTATCATTGCTTACTTTTAAATTTCTTTGAATTCTGGAAAGGTTAAATATGCTTTTATATGTATTCTTGTATTATTTTTCTTTTTATCTGTTTGTATCTTTTGCTTATATGTCAACTAGGATATCAGTATTTTTCTTAGAATAAAGATAAATTTATTTGCGGCAAATATTTTTAAAGTCTGTTGTTTGCCTTTAAGTATTTTTATTTTTATTTATTTATTTTAATGAATGTATTTATTTATTTATTTATTTATTTATTTATTTTTGGCTGTGTTGTGTCTTCGTTGTTGCACACGTGGGCTTTCTCTAGTTGCGGCGAGTGGGAGCTACTCTCCATTGCGGTGTGAGGGCTTCTCCCTGCGGTGGCTTCTCTTGTTGCTGAGCACGGGCTCTAGGCATGCAGGCTTCAGTAGTTGTGGCCCACAGGTTCAGTAGTTTCAGCTCGCAGGCTCTAGAGCGCAGGCTCAGTAGTTGTGGCATATGGGCTTAGTTGCTCCATGGCATGTGGGATCTTCCCGGACTAGGAATCAAACCTGTGTCCCCTGCACTGGCAGGTGGATTCTTAACCACTGCGCCACCAGGGAAGTCCCTAAGTATTTTTAAAATGTAGTTATTATCTATTCTTTTGTGATTTCTTCTACAGCTTATAAGTTTTGGAAGTCCTTTCCAGTTTTGATAAATATTTAATTATGTTTTCTTTTCATTTAAAACTTATATTAAATTCTTTCATTCAACAATTATTTACCTGTCACCTACTCTGAGCCAGTTCTTATACTAGGTGTTGGGGACCTGGTAGAGACCAAGATAAAAATTACTACCTCTGATCATTTGGGAATAGGAAAACATGGATATTTTCAAGGTCTGATAATCTAATTCTAGCCTCCTACGTAGCAGGTGAAAAGTCTATTAATAAAGTGTCCATGGTGCCTATTCTGTCATCTTTTAGATTTTGTTTGTGTGAGATTAAATTAAATTAATTTTTTCAAATTGTCGCCTATTTTTACAGCATCATTATTGCATAGGTGTTTCGTACCCATTGATTTGTGGTATCTTCAAGACCTAGGGTCTTATCTCTATTATATGGAGGCAGTATAATGTATGTGTCTTGGAGTCAGGCTGACCTGCTTTTAGATCCTAGCTCTTCACTTACTAGCCAGGTACCTTTGGACACGTTGCTTATCCTGTCTGAACTTTTGTTTCTTCATCAGTAAAGTAGGGTGGTAATATTATCTATCGTAGGATTATTGTGACAATTAAATACAAAAGGGTTAACACTTTTTTAAAAGGTAGTGTATTATTATATTCTTGTCAGGTGGTCTTGATGGAAAATTGCCCTGTACATGATAACACGGTATGTTTCTCTACAGGTGAAAGCAACAAACATAACCAATAAAGCAACATTTGGTATGGAAATAAGTTGCATCAAGGAAAAGCTCGTGGGGGGCTTCCCTGGTGGCGCAGTGGTTGAGAGTCCGCCTGCCGATGCAGGGGACACGGGTTCGTCCACAGCAGTGAGAGGCCCGCGTACCGCAAAAAAAAAAAAAAAAAAAAGAGAAAGCTCGTAAAGCTAAGTAGTTTTCATTGAATATTTTGCTTCTGAGCAAGGTGCAAGCATATCTGCATCATTGCTGGAGGGCGTGTGTTTTTCCATTAGGTCCATGGAATTGAATTCCCAGTGCATGTAGGTGAATGGAGTGTCGTTTGAGCCTGCACAACTTAAGATAAAAATGATCACAGTACTCTATCAGATTCTTAGATCCAGACTTCTTTGCCTCTCAGATGCCAGGTACATTACTGGTCTTGGCCCTTATTATATTTTGATTTGTTCCTCTTGTCCTGACCTCAACTTCTTACCTATTTTCATTCTTGCTTCTGGTCACAGTCATGGGTCTTGGCTTATTCTGTTGCTGGATACACTAGGCTCCTTTTCACACTCTTAGCAAGTCCCCTTGTGTAGTCGTCAAATTCACAGGGTGGCGGAAGGAGCAGGCGGCCAGTGGAACGCTGGGAAGGTGGCATTTGGGGGGGGGGCGCTGAGGAAAAGAGGGAGATGAGCCTTGTAACCAGTGCCCACTCATCGCCCGTGGTTCTCAGCTCTTCAGCAAAAGCTTTGGGGAAACAGGAGCCGTGGACTTCCTGTAATCCTAAAAAAGAATGTGTTGTTTTTCTTTTTCACCCCTAACTTAAACCAGATTGTGTCTCAGCTCTGATCTGTCCATTGGTTGGCATCACTCACCTTCAAATATCTATAAGAAAGAAGGCGTTTTGGGGAAAGATTTCAATCTGTTTATAGCGAACATAATTAGGGGGAAGTCATAGAAGCAGTGGAGATCAGTGGCTGCACCAGGATGAAAATTGTTTTGTTTTAAGGGTGATGTCATCTCTGAGCAAAGTGAGATGAGCCAGGAGGCAAATGAGAATGTAGACAGGTCTGCCCAATTCCTTTTAAAGCCCCAGAAACCCATCCAGCCTGACATCTGCTCGACTCTGCATGATTTTCAGGAAGAGAGAGACTATTTGGCAAACTACATCTTCCCTCAGCTGAGCGAATTCTGCAATTCCTGGGGGTGCGTGTTTCAAAGCTGTGGACCTGAGGTGGTCAGCGTTGGAGGCCCAGGCGCCCTTACCCTTCAATCTATTTAGACAACATTTTTGTCTCCACTAGCAACATCTGAAGCTCTGTCTGGACTGCGTGAACAGCTGCTTTCCCTTTTTTATCTGCTTGCTGGGTCAGACATACGGGGACTTTCTCCCTGACTACTCACCTGTCATGTTCTCTAAGGCAACTGACTTGTCAGCTTTATCCATAGTGGAACAGAATCTCTATGCTGCTGCAAAAAACTGTTATCCTTGGGTCCTGGAGAATCCCAGCCGCCCGATTGAGTTAGAGATCGTCCAAGCAGCATTTTTGAATGAGTCTCAATTTCAGTATTTTTACTTTAGGACGGGAACCATGCTGCTGAAGCCTGTGGATGAGGAAAAGGAGGAGATGCTGTCCGCATGTTTTCTGATCAACGATGAGGAAAACTTAAAGATTGGAAAGCTTAAGGCCAAGATTATTAGCAAAGGGCTACCTGTCAGGTTGTACAGAGATCTCCATGAGTTGGGTGAGCCTGGTTCTCAAGGACTGGTTGGTTGTGATAGAAAAACTTTACCCAGCCACTTTAATGATGGAAAATATAGGTTAGTAAATATGGAGATAGCTAAGTCTATTGTCATAGGTCCATGTGTTTTGTATGTCTTCCTTGTGAAAGGAATTTTTAAATGGTTGAAAATATTCCCTAAGCATTTAAAGTTAATACCATATTCCTGTAACATGCATTTCTTCATTTGAAGATTTTTGAAACTGAGAGCAAATAGTTGGTCATGGAAGAGGATTTAGGAAGTCAAGGAGCTCAGAGAAGACCTAAAATATCTGGCAGTTAACAAGTAGATATAGAGCAGAGGTTCTCGACCAGGGCTGATTTTGCCCCCAAGGGACTTTTGGCTACATCTTTGGTGTCACATTTTTGGTGTCACAGTTGGGGGTGTACTACTGGCATCTAACAGGTGGAGGTCAGGGTCACTGCTAAACATCCTACAGTGCCCTGGACTGCCCCTCATAATAAAGAATTTTCCAACCCCAAATGTCAATAATGCCAAGGTTGAGAAATCCTGAAGTAAAGAGGAGAGAACTTGTATTAATTGTCATGTGCTTTTTGCATGTTATCGCATTGAATCTTCAAGGTTTAGCCCTGCAAGGTAGGTGCTATAATTCCTGTTTTACAGATGAACAAATGAAAGCTGCTGTGTAGCAGTTAAGTGACTTACCTAATGTCACTTCACCAGTGGGGGATCATTCTAGGATTTGAACCCAAGTCCTTTTGACTCCAAAATCCATGCTCGTTTGCCTTCACACTTACTACTCAGAGAGTAAGTGATCCATGCACCAGTAGCCTTGGCATCACCTAGGAACTTGCTAGAAGTGCATCCTGGGTCTATTGAATAAGAGTTTGCATTTTAATAAAGATGACCAGGTGAGTTGCAGGCACATTAAAGTTTGAGAAGCACTGCCTGGCATCCTGTTGCCTCTGAATGAAATGATTACGTTTATACTGAAAATAGTGTCTCATGGACGTGTACAGATTAAAAAGGGAGGAACAACATCAGAGCAGGGCAGAGATTCTTCACCTAGGCAGACTTTGGGAGGGATCTGTGATGCCGTAAATTTATATGAAAAATAGAATATTTATATGCAGAGGTGTGTTTTGGGCGGTAGGAAGTTGGCCTGTGTCTTTGATCAGATTCTCAAAAGGTTTAATGGCCCAAAAAAGATTGTGAATTACTGTTGTAAGGGCCCAATTAATGTGGGAGTGCAAAATGCAGGTGGTGCCTTCTCAAATGCTTTCAGGGACCAGGCAGGCATAGTCCTTCTAATATGACAGGGGCAGATGGATCTGTAGTCAACTGAATGGGAGGGCGTTGACCCACCTAAAGTCATTCACATCCATTTTTGTGGGTGGGGCAGGAAATCCCACCTGTGCTGGTCAAACAAAACTGCCTACAAGCCAAATTATTTTGGAGTCCTAGAAAAGAATATTGTATCAATCATTACTCTTTGGGTTGAAAGTGACTGGGACTGGCTCCAGCAGAAAGGGAATTTTAGTTTATATAACTTTAAAGCCCGGGATTAGGTCTGTGTTCAGCTCAGGCTTCATCCACTGGCTCAAATGAGGTTTCCAGGCCCTGGTTTCTCACTGTTTCTCTGCATGGCTCTGCTGTCCTGATGTTGCCTCAACTCCTTGGCGCCTCCATAATGGAGGGAAGATGGCTCTATAGCAGCTCCAGATTCAAGTCCAGCAGGAATGGCTCAACGTCCTAGGATTAAGTCTTTCTGTCTCTGATTAGCCGGACTTGGACTATATGTCTGTATGTGACTCAGTCACTGGTGCCAAGAGAATGTGATGCTCTGATTGGCTAAACTTGGGTCATATGCCACGTCTGGAGCTGGAGGGAGTCAGACCCACTACAATAACATGAAGTGAGAGTTGAGACAAGGTGGGACCCCAAATGATAATCTGGGGCTGTTACTGGAATTAAGGTAGGGTGAATAGAAGTTGGGCAGCCCCAAAATATCCTGAATATTTACTACGAGCTTAGAGTTTTAGAATGTTCAACAACAGAAATGCTCTCAGATCCAAGATTTTTTAGTTCCTAGTTCTGTGACTTTGAGAAAATGATGTAATATTGGTAAGCCTTGGTTTCTTTTATTTACTGAGTTAGCATTAACAACCTTGAACTCTCAAGGTAGCGTGTATAATAATGTGTGTAAAGCACCTAAAAACAGTGCCTGACACATATTAGGCTAATGAGAATGAATCATAAAAAATGAGTCCTGGAAGAACATAGTATATATTTGGCTAAGGCCTGAAGTATGGTTAATAGTTATATTCTTTGACTAGTCTCAATCTGAACTGCATTCATTAATATTTACTAACATGTTCAAGAATCAAGCCTTTCTGTGTATTTGGGTTAGAGACAGATTATTTCTCTGTAGTATTCTCCTTAGTCTTTGATTTTGGTTATTATTGAAATATTAGCTTGTTTTAGACTTTAGTTTTGAATGTGTAATACATGGACTACATTTCTGCAGTAGAAGGTACAGAATGGATGGATTATTACAAAATCTTCAGAAAAAAAACTAAATTATTTTTCTTTTGGATCTTTGATACCCTTTAATCACCCAGATAGTTCCAAAATCTCACAGCTGGGGTAGCAGTAGGCCATTTGGGTAGCTGATAGTTATCATAAGGCAATACAGAGCTATCAGTTCATACTTTTGACCTTCAGAAGCATTCTGAGGTCCTTGGAGATGCCTGAGACTAGTGGGTGAGGTTCAAGGTGAGCTAAAGAGATCCATTAGACTGTGGGATCATTTCCAATTCTGTCTAAGATCTTGAAATTTGAAGCTGACCTTGGCCAAACTGTTGGTCCTCTAGGTTATTCTGGCCCTAACCTGAACCACAGGGCAGCCCAGTTAACTATGGGGGTATAAGATAGCTTGAGACCTTACCAGGTTAAACTACCTGATGTTCATTTTCCCGCCTCACTGCATGTAAAAAAAAAAAACCCACCCAAACTCTGGGAGATGTAGGTGTCTCCAGAGACAGGAGGACATTTTGGCAGTCCAGAACACCTTGACTTTAATTAGGCAATGAGTTTAGAAACGCAGTGCCTTGAAACTAGAAGGAGTCTCAGAGATCCAGTTTTCTGGCCCTGCCACTTATTTTACCTGGGAATTTAAGGGACTTGCTCAGTGGCAGAGTTGCAGCTGTACCCATGGTTGTCATTGGGCATCTTATCTTAAAAATACACCCCACTCCCCCAATCATTGCCGTGGATAGAAACATACACATATGCCACAAGATTGAATTAGGTAACTTCATATTTAGCTAACAATCTAAAAATACAAGAGGATATATGTAGCAAATTCAATTTTTTTTTTGCCTTGGTCATTCTGAGGTCATGAAATAACTTGGAATCCCACGTAGGATTTCATGTACAAATAGCATTAAGATTAAATTGCTTGCCTATAGCTTCCTTTCATTAGAATGTAGAATGGGCTATGAAATTTGGTGCTAACATAGAAGGTGGTATAGACACAGAAGGGGACATACTTTCCTGGGTATTCATAATAACCATGTGTAATGGAAAATGCAAAACTATAAATCTAAGGTATTAAAACACATCTTTTTGTGTCTAAAGACTTCAAGCACAACTTTGAACGTTTCTATCACGAAGCATTCACTGAGAAGTGTAAGGAAGTGTTTGTTATTTCCAAGGAGTCAAACAGAACCTTTGAAATCTTGGAAAGATTTGCCTTAAAGGATGTGGAATTTGATTTTAATAATGCTGCAGCAGGCTCCAGCTTATCTATTCTCAGGTAAGATGTCAAGAAATCCCAAGCAAAGCAGCCTGACTTTAGTGAATATGACCCCCCAAATTTGGAATTTCTTCCCTCACTTCCCCCTTTCTATGTCCATCCATGCCTGCAAGAGAGGCTCCCTAAAAGTCACCCCCAGGTTAGAATCTCCTTATCAGGTATCGCTCTGCAACTGCCAAGTTACTTCCCTTCAGTCTCCTTAAGAAGATTATAAATGCTGGAGGGCAGAGAGCTTGCCTTCTTTTTTAATCCCATAGATCAAAGTTGGTCTAAGTCATTCCTGTCAGTGATGGAATGATTTTAAGGAGAAGAAACTGGATTAGGAAATATGAATAATGCATCTGTACCGTATTGTATAATTTACAAAGAGCTGCCACATACATCATCAGCTCATTATTAATTACATTAAGATATTCAGCCAGTACTTGTTAATTGCCGACTATGGGCTATAGCATTATTTGCGTTTGTGAGAATCGAGTTATCTTACCCAAAGTTTGCACTCCTTCACTGTTTTATCCAGTGTCCTCTGCATTAAAACCCCCATATCTTTTCCCACTCCGGGTGCTGACATGCTCTGTTCGCCACCCACAGGCATGAGACTGGGGCCTGAGGAAAGAATTGGGTTTGTCTGTGGTGTCCTTTCCAGTCTCAACCCTAGAAATAGGGAGGTTCTTGGGATCATTTTATTTTCTTCCATCCTCATCCTCCAGTTCTTACTACAGATCTCATTTATTCTGTGAGAGTTTGGGGATTTGAAATAAACCCACAGTGGCTAGGGTGGCTCAGGGTGGTGCTCCACCATGTCTGCCCCGGTCTCAGCCCCACTATGATGTGCAGAGCTACCAACATTCTTGGGGTTCTGGGAACCCATGTCAAGAGGAAGACAATTTAATTGGTTAAAACAACGTGGCGCTCAGTCAAGGTTTTTGAAACTACAAGAGTATGAAATATATGTCATCTGTTAAAAATCTTAGGTTTGAATAGGCAAGTCCATAGAGACAGAAAGTAGGTTAGTGGCTGTCAGGGGATGAGAGTACAGGGGAACCGGGACATGACCCCTAATGGGTCTGGAGTTCCTTTCTGGGGTCCTGAAAACGGTCTGGAATTAGATAGTCGTGATATTTACTATACACTAAGTGTACTAAAACTGACTGTATACTTTAAAATGGTGGATTTTTTTGCTATGTGAATTATATCTCACTTAGGTTATAATTTTAAGTATTTCAGAGTGGATGAGACATTTAATAAATTTTATTGAAATTACACAACTCCCGTTGTGCCCAATCAAAACACAACAATTAAATAAGTCCTTTGAGATTAGCTGTGTGGAAGCAGGGCTTTGCCATTTGGAAACAACACTTTGTATTGTAAGTTCCTGAATAGTATGTGCAGCTAACAGAAAAGGGTGTTCTTTTAGAGTTTCAAAGCATTTTCTTAATAACCAACCATCTAGAGCAATAGCGTTCTCTTTTTTTTCTCTTTTGAAGGGAGCCGCAGTTTGCTTTGCAATGTTTTCATTTTCTATTTGTTCTTGAGAAGAAATCATTAAGACCCTAGCTTATTTATGGGGGTATATTATATTTGTATTTTTCCTTCATTGGTTTTTACCTGCTAAGTGCCCAAACATGTTCTAGACACAGGGGATACAGCAGTGAACAAGAGACAAACATCCTTGCCTCCATGGAGCTTGTATTATGGAGACATGCAACAGACATGATACATATGGAAAATATGTAGTAGGCTAGATGCCTGTAAGTGCTATGGAGCAAAATGAAACCCTGAAAGGGAATAGGCCATCTGGTAGGAGAGAAGGTGGCATTTGGGTAACTGCTAGAAGCAGGTGAGGGAGCAGGCTTTGCCAATATGAGTTGGAAGAGTATTCCAGACAGAGGGAACAGCAAACACAGAGGTCCTGAGGCTGGAGGAACGGCGGGGAGGCCAGACAGCTGGAAGGAAGTCAGAGCTGTAGGGAGGGTGATGGGGTGAGGTTGGAGATGTAAGGGATGAGAGGAGGGTCTTGTCTGTTCTCATGCATCATTGTAAGGACTTAGACTTTTACTTCTTTTGAGCAGGGCAGTGACCTATATGACATTTGATAAGTTCACTCTGGTGGCTTGGCTGAGGAGAGACTGAGAAGGCAAAGGTGAAAGTGGGGCATCAAATCAAATCCAGTCCTGCCATTCAAATTTGATGGTGAAATGACTAAAGCAATAAGGCATTGATTCCTAATTCACAGTCATGGAGATGGAATTCTTATGGAGTAACTACTATTTAATGATCCTGCTATAGGTTTTCTATTTCAATAGGTTTTCAGACTGATCCTCTTGCTTTGCTGAACCTGGGTGTCAGGTTTATTTATTTTATTTCATTCACTCAATCAACAATTTATGATCAGGTACTGTGCCAGTCACTAACTATCCAGTAGTGAGTTAGGTAAGCCTGGTAAGTGCCCACTTGGAACTTACATCAGTGAAAAATCACTAGACACGTATTTATTAAATTATGTGAGGAACAGGGCTGGAGTCTTTATGCAGTGATACTCATGGACCCAGGACTCCTCTGCATTTCCAGAAGCTTTTCACTGAAAAAATTTAAGCAACAGGACAAGTTATATTGTGCTCAGGCCAGTTCAGAGAAATCATTTTTATTCATTACTACAAGCCAAAACACCCCCATAGAGCAGTGGGCTACTTCTCAGTGAGTAACTAAAATTATGGTCATTTTGTTGAATTCCTAATGTCATGGTCATCAGGATTATGGGAATCCTTGGCATGTGAGTGTTTCAATTTTTTATTTTCTCCTGGTTGGGTAGTCTCCTGCCCTGGGCCTTTGGGCAGGTTGGGCCCTTGATGTAACCCCAGGTTCATATTGGACAACCCTAGAGTCTGTGGTAGGTGGAAGAGCCTTCTGAGGTTACTATCTTTCCACCCTCCTAATTTTACATAGGACAGAGCTGAAGCCCAGAGGATGAATGGCTTATTTGGAGCCAACTGAGGTCACAGTTGAGAGACTAGAATTTCCTATCTCTTAGAGACAAACGTATGCAGGAATATTTTCCCTTCCTCCCTTCCTCCCTCCCTCCCTCCCTCCCTCCCTCCTTCTCTCCCTCCCTCTCTCTCTTTTTTTGTAATTATTCTTGACTACATTTTCTGTCTTTATTTTTCAGAGTAAATCCTCTTCCAGCTTACAAGTCTCCTGTGCTCTTGTCTGGAGAACATGGTTGTGGGAAGTCCAATCTGATTGCCAGCTGGGTGAACTATTTCAGAAAGAAACATCCGTATGTGTTGCTGATCCCTCATTTCGTGGGCAGCGCCTGTGAAAGCAGTGACATCACGTTGGTGATATATTACTTCATCACAGAATTACAGTACAAAAGCTATGGTAATGGAATCAAACTTTGAAATTCATTCAGAAAAATTTTTAATTATTCTGTCTTCTGCCCATGTGGCTATTTTTCTCTTGTTCCAATCTAAATCCTATATAGTCTTGCCTACATGTCTACCCACCTCTTCCACTCACAGAATTAAATTTCTTTCTTCCCTCCCTCCCTCCCTTCCTTCCTTCCCCAAATATTAATTGAGTACCTTATGTGCCAGTGGGGATACAGCAGTGAACAAAATGGACAGAAGTCCTTACCCTCATGGAGTTTTCCTGTTATTGGAGACGGGAGGAAGACAAAAAGTTAACTAAATAAAAATACAGAATGTTTGATGATGGTATGTTCTACAAAGAAAAATCAGAGAAAGAAAGCAGGCAGTGTGTACGTATAAGAACTGTTACGATTTTAAAAGTGTCGTCTGGGAAAGCCTCACTGAGAAAAGGACATTTGAATAAATACCTGAAGGAGGACATAAATAAACTAGATGGATGGTGAGGGCAGTTCACTGAAGTGGGACAACGTTGGTGGGGCAGCAACTTTTGAGGGGAATCAAGAGTTCTGCTTTTGGGGCTTCCCTGGTGGTGCAGTGGTTGAGAGTCTGCCTGCCGATGCAGGGGACACGGGTTCGTGCCCCGGTCCGGGAGGATCCCACATGCCGCGGAGCGGCTGGGCCCGTGAGCCATGGCCGCTGAGCTTGCACGTCCGGAGCCTGTGCTCCGCAACGGGAGAGGCCACAACGGTGAGAGGCCCGCGTACCGCAAAAAAAAAAAAAAAAAAGAGTTCTGCTTTGTTCATGAGATATTGAAGGTACAAGGTATATACGGGGAGAGAGAACAATCATGTGGGATCTACCTCTGTTTTAGAAGCAGCTGGGGAGCCTGACCACTTCTATTAGCTGTGTGGTCTTGGGCAAGTTATTTTAACTCTCTCTGGCTCAATTTTCCCATTTGTAAAATGTGGATAATAAGAAAAAGTGTCTTATAGGTAGTTGAGAGGATGAACTGTGATACTGTATGAGAAACAAAAGACAGTACAGTGCTTAGCATATAGAAAGCACCAATAAATATTAGATATTATTATTATTAGGTGACTGCTGTGTATGTACGTGTTTGTATGTGTCTGACTCTGCCTGCTTTGGAGAATTCATGCCTTCTCACCCGGGGCTTGTACCCATGTGCGCCTCTGGGTGCTGAGTGAGCGTGTGAGGCCCCTGGTGAGTTTTGGTGGACGTATATCATTTCTGTACGAAGGGACAGATATTTGAGCTTCCTTCTGTGTGTGTGTGTGTGTGTGTGTGTGTGTGTGTGGAGGGGCGTTGTCTGTGAGTAAATAAAGTGAACACATGGGCGTGAGTTCTCAGTGGTTGCATTTCTCAGGGTGTGTCAAGTGGGTAAAATCAAAATCAGTAGCAGCAGGTGTGCCTTGTTCCGAAAGGAAGCTACTAATCCCACTCAGGCATATCCCAAAGGCGTTCAGTCTGGCCAAGCTGATGATAGCAGCTCAACTGCACACGCCCAATTATGATTTTATTTCCGAAGTGAATTGTTATTTTAATGAGTGTCTTTTTAGGCGCTGAAAGCTCCTAATAAAAACAGCTGCTGTCTTCGAAACAAACAGATCTTTAAGCTGATAAAGCTAAATAAAATCAGGAACAGCCTGTGCGAACTTGACAGCCAGGCAGCACCTTCCCTTGTTAACCCGAAAGGCTGTAGTTCTGAACTTCAGTTCTGGCTCCGCTCCTTACTAGCTGTGTGATCTTGGGCAGTTTACTTCAGCAATCTGTGCCTCAATTTCTCATCTCTAAAATGGGGATGGGATTAATAGTACCTTCATAAAGCTGTGTGAGGATTAACAGATAATTCATGTAAAGAACTTAGGCGGGTCCCTGGCACATAGCTGCCATTATTATTGTTATTATTTCTCAGTGAGCTGGGGTAAAAGGCAGGGAGTGGGGGACTGCTGAGAGAAACAAGAAGCTCCTTTTCATTATCTAGACTAAGGAGAGCAAGGATGGAAAGCAAGAGTTTGCAGCTCTTGCTACACGGGAGCCCAGGAGGAAGCCGGGGCGAGCAGGGCTGGCTGGCTCCAGCATCATTTAGCGTCACTGCCTCGGCTACGAAGCTGGCTTTCACCCGGGGGAGGTAGACGTGGGCAGGGGAGGAGGAGCGGCTTCTGAGAGCACAGCTGGGCCTGGGAGGTCACGAGCAGATCCAGCTTCTTTGCAGAGAGCATTTTCCCGCGCCCGCCTCGGCTGTCCACAGCTGCAGCTCCTGCGTGGGCTGTGAGCCTGGGCCCCTCCCTATTGGGGATGCTAAAACGCCCCTGGGTGAAGCTGACATTTCTGCTCCCCGTCCGCACCCTCGCTGGCCAGGATAAAGGGATCTAGCAGAGGAGAACTGCCCGCCCCGCCCCGTATCCAGCTCTCCCAACCCAAGTGCCCGTGCCTGCCCTGCAGCTGACATCCCCGCTGTGACAGGCTTCACAGAAGGTCAAAGTAGGGCCACCGCTTTTCCTACTTACATGTTTCCTCGCTCTGTTACTCCGGACCCTGGTGGCAGCCCTGACTAACAAGGAGTTCCATTCATTTATTTATTTATATTTACTTTTGGCTGTGTTGGGTCTTCGTTGCTGTGCACGGGCTTTCTCTGGTTGCAGCGAGCGGGGGCTACTCTTTGTTGCGGTGCGCGGGCTTCTCATTGCGGTGGCTTCTCTCGTTGCGGAGCACGGGCTCTAGGCACGTGGGCTTCAGTAGTTGCAATACGTGGGCTCTAGAGTGCAGGCTCAGTAGCTGTGGCACACGGACTTAGTTGCTCCAAGGCATGTGGGATCCTCCTGGACCAGGGCTCGAACCCGTGTCCCCTGCATTATGGGACGGATTCTTAACCACTGCGCCACCAGGGAAGTCCCGGAGTTCCATTTATTAAAGCCTTTCCAAGTGCCAGGTGCTGTGGCTAAGGGCTTCATCAGCATCTCTTTTTTTTCCCCAAGAGGTCTTTTTTTAAAAAAAATTTATTTATTTTTGGCTGCGTTGGATCTTCGTTGCTGCACGCGGGCTTTCTCTAGTTGTGTTGAGTGGGGGCTACTCTTCGTTGCGGTGTGCGGGCTTCTCATTGCGGTGGCTTCTCTTGTGGCGGAGCGCAGGCTCTAGGTGCGCAGGCTTCAGTAGTTGTAGCACGTGGGCTCAGTAGTTGTGGCACACAGGCTTAGCTGCTCCATGGCATGTGGGATCTTCCTGGTTGTAGCACGTGGGCTCAGTAGTTGTGGCACACAGGCTTAGCTGCTCCATGGCATGTGGGTTCTTCCTGGACCAGGGCTCGAACCCCTGTCCCCTGCATTGGCAGGCAGATTCTTAACCACTGTGCCACCAGGGAAGCCCCCAAGAGGTCTTTCTTGATATAAGAGTACAGTTACGCTTCTGTGAAATACAGTTACCCTCTCCACTTGTACACAATAGATTAAAAATGCTTGCTACATACAGTGCATAGACAGTTCAATAATTAGAACCAACTCAACTGTGTTTGAAATAAAATAGCTTATTTAATCATTTAAAGTAAAATGACTATACATATGAAAATAAAGATATGTAAATGTTAGGATCTACAAGTCTGTAAAAATAAAATCATTATTCTGCATTATACAAAACAGTACAAGAAAAATTCTAAATAAGCTTTTGGAGTACAAATTATAAATTTTCCATTTTAACTTATCATGCAGACATAGCATTTCAAACCATGTTATAGTCTATAGCCAGGTTCTTAATTTTTAAGAGGAAAAAAATGCTAGTCAGTAAATTTTACTGTATGATTAAGTGTCACATACCATAAAATATTGACATCTCATTTAATGCTCTCAGTAAGCCCTTGACAGCATTATCGTCCCAGATAAAGAGATGGGACGGATGGCTGGGTCACACAGCTACACGTGGGCAGAGCAGGGGGTTCAAACTCCGGTCTTTGTTGTGTTCAAAGCCCCGACTCCTCATTACTGCACTGTCTTGCCCCTTTGAGCCAACAGAGGGACATTTCTCTCTTTTGGATGATTTCCATCGGGGTCCTCTGCCAGCATCGATTATCAGGAAAGTCTGCAGAGAGGTCATTGATGTGGAACAGGTGGAAATACTAGCAGGAATCCTTGGCAGCCCTTGCCAAACCCTTGTGCCCTGGGCTCGGCTGACTTCTCCAGCCTTTTGCTCCACGGGGATGGTTTCCTTGGAGCAGCCAGTCATGTCATCCCTCTGAGTCTGCCCACTCAGTTCCCTTCTCCTGGAATGCCCTCCCCTTTCCTCAGGTCAGGGAAATCCTTCTCATCTCTTACAGCCCTATTTAAAGGTCACCCTCTCTAGAAGGGGGGCTGATGGGTGCCTCTCTCCCTCACCCCTAACTTTGACCAGTTGGCAAGGATAGCCCCAGTCCCAGTGTTTTCTAGTTTACGTGGATGTCTCCCTGCAAATACTGTCAGCTTGCCTTTCTGGGCCCTCGGGTGACTCACACCTGGTCCTGTCATTCTACGTTTTATTGTCTCCCTCTATAGTCCTGTGCGTTCAGGAGCCATGTCTCTTTTATTGGCCATTGTCATACTCAGTGCCTGGCACAGAGCCTGACGCGTAGAAGGTTCTCAATAAATCCGTATTGAATAATGAGAGACAATAGGGCAACATTGCCCAAAAGAGAAAAAGTTAGTCAATCACTAAGCCACTTTGTTACTAAGTATCATGGAATTGCATCAATTAACTTTTTTTCTTTCCCCATTAATTTAGCTATCCCAACTGGGTGTTTAAACAGTTAAGCTGTTACCATTTAAATTAGGCAACAGGCTGTTGTCATTTAGTAGAGACATTTTGGTTCTGCCAGAATAAAGAGAAATGTTTAGGATCATTTTCCTATACTAGTGATGCTGACTTACTTTGTAACATCATTTTGGGGAGAAATCATTCTAACCACCCAAAATGTGATTTTTTTTTTTTTTTTTTTTTTTTCAGTACGCGGGCCTCTCACTGTTGTGGCCTCTCCC
>NC_041219.1:36674905-36680591 GCF_002837175.3 Physeter macrocephalus | reverse complement strand
CGCGCAGGCCCAGCGGCCATGGCTCACGGGCCCAGCCGCTCCGCGGCACGTGGGATCCCCCCGGACCGGGGCGCGAACCCGCATCCCCCGCACCGGCAGGCGGACTCTCAACCACCGCGCCACCAGGGAAGCCCCCAAAATGTGATTCTAAAAACACTGAACATATGTTTTCCTTCGTATACAAGGATAGAAATCCACAAGAATCATCCTTGAATACTTTTTTCTTAGAATTTTTTTTTGGCTGATTATTATTAGTGATATTACATTTTATGATTGTCAGGCTGTGTATGTTTTTTGAGGTTCATTCACCTCCGTTTTGTTACTTAACCTCTACACCAGTTTTGTGAGACAGACGATCCACACCTCCCACCTGTGATTGCGCAAGAAATGTTCACTCACACAGCTTGGAAACTCAAATGGAGTAGTCTTTACATAATTCCTTGTTGTTTGAAGAAAAGCTATTAGAAAAATAAGTGTTTTAAAGGCTCCTGATGATCTGTGTGTCCAGGTCCCTTCACCTCTAGGCCAAGGTGTCCTCATCTGCGACATGAGGGGTTTAGATGAGACTAGAGGATTTGCAAGAACCCCTTTTGTTCTAAAATTCTGTCATCGAAGCCCTGGCATCTCAACTTTGCCCATATTTTAAATGTTTTTTTAAACTCAAAGGATGAGACATCAAGATTAATTTTTCTCTTCCCATTCTTTTTTTTTTTTTTTTGCGGTATGCAGGCCTCTCACTGTTGTGGCCTCTCCCGTTGCGGAGCACAGGTTCCGGATACGCAGGCCCAGCGGCCATGGCTCACGGGCCCAGCCGCTCCGCGGCATGTGGGATCCTCCCGGACCGGGGCACGAACCCGCGTCCCCTGCGTCGGCAGGCGGACTCTCAACCAGTGCGCCACCAGGGAAGCCCTCTCTTCCCATTCTTGAAAAATATTTTTAATTGTGTGACACAAGCTGAAACTCTGCCTTTTTTGATGCCTTCTCCTTTATATCTCACATTCGTATATGACTTTCAAGTCATTGATTTTTATGGTCATTTTCTGATATAAAAATATCTTTAAAAATCAATAATCCCCTTATAAAATAAGTCATGGGGATGTCATGTACAGCATGGTGACTATAGTTAACAACACTGTATTGCGTTTTTGAAAGTTGCCAAAGAGTAAATGTCGAAAGTTCTCATCACCAGAAAAAATGTTTATAACTCTGTATGGTGACAGATGGTAGCTAGACTTATTGTGGTGATCTTTTCCCAATGAATACAAATATTGAATCATTATGTTGTGCACCTGAAACTAATATAATGATATAGGTCAGTTATACCTCAATAAATATATCAGTGCAACTCTCTACTGTAATCCAAAGGACAAAGACAGAGAAAGTAATTTATTATAAAAATAATATGTATTTCAACATGTAAACGCTCAGACGTGATTCCAACAGAAGACACAGTGGGGTAGGCTGGTGCCTGCCTCTGTGTGGGAAATGACCCTGAAAGCAACAGCTATGGTCTAGACTGACGTGGGTGTGCTGTAGTCAAGGCACGAACGTCATGAGCAATGTTCTCTCAGGGTGTGATTTTCTGAAATGGTGAACAGATCCTGGTATCATTTCAGACAAAACAACATACAAGCTTCTATCAGTCTCACGTGGTAGTTACGTTCTTAGAAAATTCAGTGTGTTTTAAACCCATGCGAAAAGCACTTTGCATTTGTGTGTAAAATTGAGCTGTTTCTAGGTTAGTGATTATAAAGTCCCTCCCCCCACACACACCATGTGACTGTCTGACAGAACATTTGAAAGTCAGACCCCGGGACAGAGCTTCATTGTGTGCGACTGGCTGTGTTGTGGGATGTCTAGAATCCCTGAACGCCGCTGGTGAGTACCACTGCTCTAAGCAACTTCCTGGTTTCTGAATGTTCATGGGATTTCCTACCTCCAGGCCTTCATCCCCGCCTTGTCTTGCTTGAGATACCCTTGCCCTCAACTCTACCTGTGTATTCTCTGAGGCTCATTCCCGATGTCTTCTGCATGAAGATTTTCTTTATTGTGATGGGTCTGCATCAAACTCCAGTAGCCTTCAGACTCATATTCTGCCTTAAACTGTGTGTACAGACCCCATTTCCACTTCCTTTAGCTTTTGACTTTATATTGTAGATCGTTTTATCTCGTCTACCTCCTAGGCATCTAGCACAGAACCTTGTACATAATAGGCAACCAATAAATATCTGTTAAACCTAATTACTCAATGACTCTTACAGCATCTTCATACATCTGAGAAACTTAATCCATTCCAGCTTCTTTGCATAACGTGATTTTCTAGATCCTAACATGCCTAAATTTCTTCGAAAAATATTGCTTTTGAAAATTAAAAGCAAGGCGGAAGTTGTATGTAATAAAGTACTCTTAGAATATTAGGTAGTTGTTATAATTTTGGGTTGCTGCTACTATGTCACTTAATCACAGTCTGCAAGTTGGTCCTCTCAAATTACTTCCTTTATTCTTCGCTGCTTCATAACTTAATTCTCCCTGGGAATTTCCAGAATCCAAGCTCTGGAGTCCATTACTATGGGCTGAGAAATTTGGGACTGGTTGTGTTAGGTTTAAGAATGGGCCAGGACCCAAGAGGCTAGGTGGTGTGTGGGAGGTGTGGTGTGTGGGAGGTGTTGTGTGTGTGTGCACTGCTGGACCACCCAGGGTGGTGGCCGTGACCCCTAAGCAGGCACCTGATGTTAAGGATCTGCTGAAGCTTCACAGGTCACATAGCCTGACTTCTCTTTCTTCCCATCCAACTCTTTGTGATGATCAACATTTGCATTTTGGAAAGTGATAGTAGTGCTTTGGATCATACAAAATTTTTTAAATATAAAATCCTGAAAATACATAGGAGACATCTGGTGGTAAAAATCATTACCTGTGTTGGGCTGAATATTTTGAGGCTGCTAATCGCACATATCAGTATATGTGTCAGCTGTACAGCTGTGAGTAGCACTCATTGTTCCCAACCCCTTCTGCCTCCTTCATCCCATGAACATGTTTTAGCAACGATGGAAACATTTTCAGCTGATTTGAGCACATTTCTGTGCTGTAGGTACCCAGCTTGAGACTGATATTCTCAATGAAGATGCAAATATCTTGGTCGTTTCACTTCTTGTAGAAGTGTTCATTGCTTCCATCAGTGTAAAGCTATGTATACTTGTACTAGATGGAGTCGAAGAATTGGTTGGCAATTATGGGATTTCAGGAGAGAAGGTAATCTCTTTTTAAAGTAATACCTATTTTATTGCTATTTAATAAAAACAAAACCCCTTAATTTAGAACGTACATAGCACCATTCCATTGCATTGCCTATCTATAGTTACAGCCAGCACTGCTGCTAGTTACTGCTGAGTATTTTATGGAACAAATACTTATATAACACTTACATTGGGCCAGCTACCATTCTAGGAACTTTAGAGATATTAACATTTAATTCTCACAACAACCCTGTGATTGAGAGATTGTGATCGTCATCCCTGTTTACACAGAGGGAACTGGACTTGGAGATATTAGATGACTTGTTGAAGGTCCTAAGATGATGGTGGACTTGGCATTCAGGCGTGGGCAGCCTTGTTCTAGAAACTGTGGCCTTTACTCCTGCACGGTTCTGCCCCTCTATTTTATACTTTGATCAGACATTTATTGGGCCCCTACTATGTTCTTTAGGTCGTAGATTTTGATCTGCCTTGTCTATACTGATTTTGCACATACCAAATCCCATTCATTGGTTGCTATCTTTAGTTTTTCTTCTGTTTGAAGTGATACTGGATCAATGGAACCTCTAATGCTTCTTAGTATCAATCATTACTTTGTGAAGCATTTTCTCTAAAACTTCTACATGCAAAATTATAAATTATGTAAGTCATGTATGTTTCTCATAGGAAATATGATAAAGAAGAAGAAAATAGAAAATTAAATATACTCACAGCCTCACCACTGTTAAGCCTTCTTTTTCCTGTGGATACCTTCATGTAAATGAAATTACACACCATATTATGTTGTAATCTATTTTTTAATTCAATACATGGTGACCACCATACATCCAACAAGTAATTATTGACCATTTTGTATGGGAAAAGCACTGTAAGCAGACAGACATGGTCCCTGCAAAGAAATGGAGCTTTCATTCTAGCAGGGAATGGCAGATATTAATATTATCATCACACAAATAAGTATAAAATTACAATTGTGTTGAGTGCTGCCAAGGATCAGTATGTAGTAGTGTGAGGGCCTCTAAGGAAGGCACTTGACCTTTGGAGAAGGCTTCCTGGAAGAGGGGCCACAGGCAGAGCTCTGCAGGAGAAGGAGGGGCTGTCCAGGCAGTTCCCTGAGGCATCAGTGCAATGGTGAGGACCCTTGGTTTGAATCCCAGCTCTGCTGCTTTACCATCAGAATGAATTAGATGAGGCATTTAGGCCCCCTGTGCTTCAGTTTCCTCCTCTGCCTTTCTAGAGGGTTGTTAGGAGGACTGAATGAGCTAATGAATTAAAATTATACCCAGGATTTAAGTTATAGAGGGATGACTGAGTGATGGCATGGAAAAACAAACCAATGGTGTTGAAAAAAGAATGTATTATTTACATTTCTGGAGAGGAGACATGCCTCGCCTCGCAGGGCCCCGGGGGAAGTATCAGGGTGTTCAGGAGGCAGAAGACAGGAGCTGGGGGAAAGCTGAGGCCAAAGCCTTTTTTGGGGTTTTCATGGCAAAGGCAAGGTAGGGCAGAGAAACAGTCTAGGATTGGCTAGTTTGGATAATCCCAGTGGGCTTTGGGGCATAGGGGCTTTCCCTAGTTGTCTGGTATCTGGCCGAGTGAGAGTTAGATAAGGTGGGTTGGAGCATAGCTGTGGGTTGGCTGGTCTGCACATAGAAAGCATGTTCCAAACAAGCTGTCCACCACTCCCAGGAATTGGCTGGCCTTGGGAGGAGCAATCTCTCCCTGGATCTGTAAGGCCCTCCCCCCCGAGAGATATCAAAATAACGTAAGATACAGAAAATTTAAAAACGTACCTAATGCAGTTGGTACCTGATGACACATTCAACACAGTGCCTGGCTCAGAGTAAGTAGTCAGGATATGATAGTTGCTATTATTAGGCAAAGAGGGGTGAGAAAGCCTGTTAAAGGAATCTGGAAAGATCTTATTAGGTGTTTCTTTTATTCCAAAATAAAACCATTTAACTTATGATAGTATTGCTGCCCAAAGCAACAATTCTTCCGCATAAAACAGTGTCTTCTTTTTCAATTGAATAGTTCAATTTGAACGTTCTTGGTTTTACTCTGTTCATCACTGTAGGTCGTTCTTCAGAAGTCTGTGATTTTGTTAAAGTACTTGCTTGTAGGAACTTCTTTTTAGAGTCCGCATTTGTACTATCAAATTCGTAATAGATAGGTGAGTCAGTCAGTATGGTTATATGGAGTGTGAATTGGTATTGTCTTACCACCATACTGCTGGCTATCCAAGGTACTGTTAATAATTGTAACCCTAACACTTACCCTATATGCCACCTACCCTGTTTATTTAAAAAAATTTTTTTAAATTGAAATATAGTTGATTTACAATGTGTTAGTTTCAGGTGTACAGCAAAGTGATTCAGTTATACATATATCTATATATATGTGTGTGTGTGTGTATATATACATATATATAT
>NC_041219.1:36670575-36674641 GCF_002837175.3 Physeter macrocephalus | reverse complement strand
GCCTCTCCCGTTGCGGAGCACAGGCTCCGGACGCACAGGCTCAGTGGCCATGGCTCACGGGCCCAGCCGCTCCGTGGCATGTGGGATCCTCCCAGATCGGGGCACGAACCCGCGTCCCCTGCATCAGCAGGCGGATTCTCAAACACTGCGCGACCAGGGAAGCCCTGGTTATCTATCTTATATATAGTAATATGTATCTGTTAATCCCAAACTCCTAATTTATCCCTCCCCCCATTTCCCCTTTGGTAAACATAAGTTTGTTTTCTATGTCTGTGAGTCTGTTTCTGTTTTGTAAATAAGTTCATTTGTATCATTTTTTTAGATTCCCCATATAAGTGATATCATCTGATGTTTGTCTTTCTCTGTCTGACTTACTTCACTTAGTATGATAGGTCCATCCATGTTGCTGCAAATAGCATTATTTCATTCTTTTTTATGGCTAATATTCCATTGTATGTGTGTACCACATCTTCTTTATCCATTCATCTGTTGATGGGCACTTAGGTTGCTTCCATGTCTTGGCAATTGTAAATAGTGCTGCTGTGAACATTGGAGTGCATGTATCTTTTTGAATTATGGTTTTCCCTGGATACATGCCCAGGAGTGGATTGCTAGATCATATGGCAGCTCTATTTTTAGTTTTTAAAGGAACCTGCATACTGTTCACCATAGTGGCTGCACTAATTTACATTCCCACCAACAGCGTAGGAGGGTTCCTTTTTCTCCACCACCTACTCTTAAGTTTAAAAACCATCAGCAAAGTAGTTTTAAAGCCGTGACGTTTTCAACTGTCTTTGACCCTTTCTGTCAGGCTAAAGACCTTTCCTGGCTGCCAGGCTCGCTGTCTCCCCATTGCAAGTTTATCGTGAGCGCTGTCTCCTCCAGCCTGTCCTATAAGTCGCTGTGTGCCCGCCCAGACCTGAGGACGGTGGAGCTCATCAGCACAGAAGATGAAGAAGCGAAACTACATATCTTTAGACAGTATCTCCCCCTTCCCAGCAAAGACCCCTTCTGACAGTGCAGACACAGCTTGAAGAAGAAACCAAACCTGAGTCCTTTAAAACTCACAGTCCTGGCAAATGAACTGAAAGAATGCAGAATCTACCGGAATGAGTTTCAATGTCTGGAGTACTTGGGGGTGGTCCCCATTCAGGAGCTCTGGGAATTGATTCTGAAACGCTGGACTGAAGACTATAGTTGGACTTTGAAACAAAAAAAGGCAAATTCACACACTGTGGCTTCAGGAGAAGGTAGGCGTTAGCCAGTATTAACAACCTGGTACCATTCCACAGGGAGAAAGACTCCACCCCGGGAGGAGGGTCTAGGGAGAGGATTGTCAGAGAAAGTACGGGATGCCCAGTTAAATTTGAATTTCAGACAAACAACCAATAACCTTTTAGTATAAGTGAATCCCAGATATTGTGTGGGAAATACTTATACTAAAAATTGTTTGAATTACAGGTAAGTAACAAATAATCTGGAATATAAGTATATGCCCAATATTCCATGGGATATACTTATGCCAAAAATTGATGTATTGTTTACCTGAAATTTGGATTTAGCTGGAGGCTCTATATTTTTATTTGCTAAGTCTGGCAGCCCTATCTAGGGAGGTGTGTGTATTGATTGTAAGGAGAGATGTATTAAGTACAAATTTCAGTCACATTTCTTTCTCAGGGGTCTAAGGAATGAGGCTTTATTATTTCTGTACTTCAATTTAATCTCTCTTTTGAGACTACAGTCCCACTGATGGCAGAAACTAGGTTAATTCAGGTTAATCTCATCAGTTTAGTTTGTTTTCAGTCAATTCAGGATTTTTTTCAGTCAAGTGAGGCTTTGTGACCTTGCTCTGTCCCTGTTGGGTTGTGCTTAGGTCTGAGGGCCTTGGTGCTGGGTGTCCTTGGTTGTCATCTGTTCCTGCCATCTTCCACCAAGGTGGTCGTGGCTCCACATGGTTCACAGACACCGACGTGCCCCCATTTTTGGCATCCTCGGGGATTCCTGTGGTCGCGTCTGTTTTTGGGTTGTTCCATCTGTGCTGCCATCTGCTGCCATGTTCCCTCATGCTTACGCGCACCCCTCAGCTCCCTTCTGCCCTCTTCTTGAGCCTACAGTCTTGTAGGTACTCAACATTCCCAACAGAGAATGTCACCACTCACTGCACCACTTGGAGGCCCAGGCCCTATAGGTCTCCCCCATTGTCCCCACAGCCATTTCTCCTCCCTGGTTCTTCCTGGTGGCATTGGGAAATCTGCAAAGCTGCTGCCTTCCAGGCTTCTGATGGGAAGCAGAGCTCAGGTCCTCCCTACTCTCGGGTCTCAGAAGCATCCAGAGGCCAGTCTCTCCCTGCTGTAAGCTACCTTGGGTTCAGGGGAGGGCACAGGCCCCTTCTCAGAAACCCACTTAAGCAACTTCATTGCTTTCTCTCTCTCTCTCTCTGTGTCTCTGTCTCTTTTTTAACACCTTTCTGAGTTCAGCAAAATCTCTTTCCTTCCTGTGTGGGAAAAAAAAATCTTTAGATCTTCCTGTAATTGTCTGAGTCTGTTGTTTGTGGTTAAAAAAAAAATTATTCCAGGAGTTGGCCAGGAATCTGTCTTCTGATATTCAACAGTCAGGCATTCGAGAGCCCAAGCTTGTTCTGGTGAGCCATTGGCTCTACTATGAGCTTCAGAAGTCTCTTGAAACCTTAGTTTTTCTCTCTTCATTTCTGCTATAACAACCTTCTTCTAAGTGAATTAGAATGCAGCAGTGATGGGGAGGTAGGCCTGCGGAGAGAGAAGCAGAAGATGCTGGGAATGAAAGACACGTGGTTTGGTGCTGCAGCATATCATCCTGTCCCATTGTTTTGCTCTAGAGTTTGCATTTCTGCAAAGAAAGTTAACTTCAGGTTTCCTGTGCCCTCCCCCACCTGCAAGGAGGTGGAAACAAGGTCTCTGTGCCCAGGGAAGAATCATTCAGATAGAACCACCCACGGCTGTGGCCTTGGCTATCCCCACGTCTCCAGGATTGTGCAGGAAAGCCCGGTCCTCCTCTCCAGGGACTGCTCCTTTTCCAGGTGACTTTCTTCCTCCCGGTGCTGCCCACTAACACCCACTCAGGCCCAGGGAGCTCAGCCACAGGTACGGGAAGAGCTTGGTTAAACTGGGGTAAACCTCGCAGGAAGCTTGTGCAATTGGGTCTGAACAGCTGCCTCTGCTGAAAGATCGCAGGTATTTGGGGCTCATTCCCCAATCCTAGCATAGGAAATCAATTTTGAATGGTAGACCTTGCTGTCATTTCTCTCCGTGGTCTTAAGGATCTCTTTAGAGTTGGTTGATCCAGTGGGAAATACAGCTACAGTGGAAAGTATCTGAGAGTCAGGTGAGTAATGAGTGGCTGGCTCGTGTGTGTGTGACTATGTGGCAGGACAGCAACCATACAGAAAACCCTCTCACACCCATTCGTGCAAATCTGATGTTGGAAATCTTAATGAAGACTGCTCAGCAGAAATGCTAAGTGTCATAACTGGCAAGCTTGCCAGTTTGTAGCTGACACAGATGGAGTTGTGACAATGTAGGTGATAACTGTCGACTTAAAGAAACTGCACAACATGAGAGTTGCGAGTTAAGTTTTATTTGGGGCAAAATGAGGAGTATAGCCCAGGGGACAGCATTTCAGATAGCTCTGAGAAACTGCTCTAAAGAGGTAGGGGGGAAGGTCAGTGTAGATGTGATTTTGGTGAAGGGGGAGTACATGTAATCAAGCACATATTTTTTTTAACATCGTTATTGGAGTATAGTTGCTTTACAATGGTGTGTTAGTTTCCGCTTTATAACAAAGTGAATCAGTTTTACATACACATACATCCCCATATCTCTTCCCTCTTGCATCTCCCTCCCTCCCACCCTCCCTGTCTCAGCCCTCTAGGTGCTCACAAAGCACCAAGCTGATCTCCCTGTGCTATGCGGCTGCTTCCCACTAGTTATCTATTTTACGTTTGGTAGTGTATATATGTCCATGCCACTCTCTCACTTTGTCACAGCTTCCCCTTCCCCCTCCCCATGTCCTCAAGTCCATTCTCTAGTAG
>NC_041219.1:36630734-36668959 GCF_002837175.3 Physeter macrocephalus | reverse complement strand
CCACTGTATATTCTTGCCTCCTTTATCAAAGATAAGGTGACTATATGTGCCTGGGTTTATGTCTGGGTCAAGCACCCTGTTCCATATTCTTGCCTCCTTTATCAAAGATAAGGTGACCATATGTGCCTGGGTTTATGTCTGGGTCAAGCACATATCCGGTTCCCCTGCATCGGCAGGCGGACGCGCAACCACCGCGCCACCAGGGAAGCCCAAGCACATATTTTTTGAAGAAGGTTTCTGCTAGTCTCGTGAAGGTTACTGCTAGTCACAAGGAGCAGACGTCCCCATGAAGGATTTTAGTGCTTTTCTAGATACAAGGAGATGCAAGAATTGGGCTCATAAAATCTTCTCCTGAAAATATCTGACTATCTGATGACCTGTTCTGCCAGTTTTTCCCAGAGCATGGAGGGCCTCGTTTCTGCTCTCCACCCGGAGCTCCTTTCAGGGGGTGTTGAAAGTCAGCAGCTGCAGCGGCTCATGATTTAATCCTTGTAGAGGTAGTTGGCAAGTGCTAATGGCAAGTGCCAGTTTGTTGTTGCCAATATATAGATACACAGATTTATAGAAAGAGATTTATTATGAGGGTTTGGCTCATGCAGTTATGGAGGCTGAGGAGTCCTATGATCTGCTGTCTGCAAGCTGGAGGCCCAGGAAAGCCCACGGTGTGTACAGCTATAGTCCAAGTCCAAAGGCCTGAGAACCAGGGGAGCCAGTGGTATAAGTCCCAATCCGAGAATGAAGGTCTGAGAACCAGGAGTGCTGATGTCTGAATGCAGAAGAAGATAAATGTTCCAGCTCAAGCAGAGAGTAAGTTCGCCTGTCCTCTGCTTTTTTTTTTTCTATTCAGGCCCTCATCCCACTTGCTTTGGTGAGGGCTGGCAATCTTTTTTATTCAGTCTACCAATTTAAATGCTTATCTCTTCCAGAAACACCATCACAGACACACCCAGAGGTAAAGTTTTGCCAGCTATCTGGGCCCCCCGTAGCCCAGTCAGTGAACATGTAAAATTAACCAGGACAGGGGTTTCCATATCCTCCTCAAGAGGTTATGTTGTAAAAAGATAACATTAAATGCAGTGTTTGGTACAAAAATGTTTTTGTATACTTTAAGCATTGTGTTTAACACTCTAAATCTTGGAGTCAGGGTAATATTTGTCCCAGTTCTTTCTTTCTCTCATTCCCCACCCACTTTACCAATTTACTACCCACAAAATGCCTTTGCCCCACCCATTGGGGGACGGGAGTTGTCTTTTAAGCACCACACATGCCATCTGGGCAAATCTGCACATTTTAGACCAGCTAGCACGGCGCCTCTCCAAGTGGGTAGATGACCTAAAATTCATTTCAGCGGAAATGCAGAATGGTAATTTGAACAATGGGCTCCCTTTTTGGTATATTTCTTCTGAAGAGCTGGGCTTAGCGTGTTATCCAGCTGTGCATCCCATTTGTCTTGCAAGAAAAAGTGTCAAGCAGGAAATTAAAAATACTTCTATTTCAGTTTTCAAGAATATATGTCACCAAGACTGAATTAAACAAAACCCTTTTGTTTCAGAGAAGGTTGTTTCTGGGTATTATGATCTACTGGAACCATTTCTCTTTGGAAACGCAGTACAGTAATCTTGGCTCCAAAATCCAATTTGCTTTCAATTTGCTCGGCTACCCCTTGCCCTATATGAGATGCAGGCAGCAGATTAACTTCTCCAAAATGCATGCCCTCAAATATTTCAAAGTGCTTATTTAAGCAGTAACCATGGTGTATATTTAAAACTGAAAGGTAGGTTACAAATATTTCCTTGGGGGAGGGGGCAGACAACATGAAAAGTCAACATGCTCACAGAGTTTCTCAGAATCTAGGTCAGTGATCATAGCTGTAACTAATTCTTTGATGAATTCTGACTGCCTTATAAGAGGATACATTTTTAATATTTCAGTTTTTTTTTCCAGCTACCTTGACTTTTGTTGTCTCTAATTATGGCCACTGAGCTGTTATCTGTTTGCTATAGTGTCTTCATAGGCTAAAAAGTCAGATGTGTTCTACTGTAACTGATTTTTATTTTATTAAAAATTTTTTTTTAATTAAGAAAAATTTTATTGGGGTGTAGTTGATTTACAATGTTGTGTTAATTTCTGCTGTATAGCAAAGTAACTGTAACTGATTTTTAAATAGGTGTAATCACTCCCGCCAGAGAGAGCGGTCCATATGCCTTTCAGAAGCCAACGAATCGCAAGAGAGCACATTTCCACCGAATCTTGGTCAAATACTTCCAAAGGCAAATGGCTTTCCGGACAGTGTATCAGGAGCTGCCTTGGCACATGAAGATGAGCAGCTGCTGGGAGGATTTGTGCAGCTTTCTCTCAAGTCCTAGGTAAGTCTCGTTTTTATATCGTGTTCGGCAGATTTCGCTTTTCCTTTGCTAAGCGCTTCATTGAGGTATCCATGGTTCCCTTGAGCAGGACACATCCATTCATATATTCATTTGACACTGGTTCATTCATTTGCACTGGACCATCACTTGACATCAACGTCTATGGCCGATGGATCCCTGGGCTTACTCCATTTGATCATCTGGCTCTGCAGAGCGTTCTTTTCCTTTCCTGACTCCCACTGGATTCCTCTCAAAGATAAGAGGCATTCTGGGGACAGGAGGACTAGTAGTTGAGCGTGGATAAAGGAGTGGCCATGTTCTCCTGCTAGACCCTCCTAGCTCCTTCCCTCCCTTCTTTCCTTTTCTTCCCCTCCACCCCTCTCCCTTCCCTTCCTTCCCCTTCTTTCTTGTCCTCCTGTGCATTCATTCAGCAAACATCTCTCACTGACCCTGTCTGTCTCCCACGTTGTTCCAGGCCCTGGGGATGCAGGAGTGAATGAGCTATGGCCCCAAGCCTTAGGTGCTTTCCATCTAGTAGGGAAGGTGTGGAGCCAGAGAATTGCTGTCCATGGTGGTAAATGCTTCACTAGAGCAACGGCACAGACCTGGGTAAGCTTGGAAGAGGGAGGGGCTGGCTCGCCCCGGCTGATTCAGGGACCCTGACCCGAGGAGGGGCCTCCTGGCCAGAGGAGGGGCATTGGCTTCGACCGCTGAAGAGTGACAGGCTCGTATTTATCTGGTGACCTACTAACATCATAATAGTGCAGAAGTTTATGAAGAGGCTAATGGGATGTGGTAAATATAGAAGCTGCCTTCAAGGCATGAAATGCTACAATGACTTCCATTAATACATTGTGTTACAAGTATCACAGACTTTATATCAAAGACCCAAAGCCCGAGCTTCTGGACAAGGCTGCACCTCATCCACTACTGGAGTGTATTGTCGGAAGTTGGATATGATGCTACTGAGGCCTATTTGCTCACGGTGGGCAAGATCAAAGCAGATCAGTACCACAAACTGAGGAAGAGATGTACACTCTCAGGTACAGTGAGTGGCGATGTCTCAGCAGTCCATTCTGCTGGGATATAGAGTGGCCCAGGGTTACTGTTCTGTCTCCTCACATCATTCTGATCAATCCACCAGACCTCGGAGTCCTCCTTCCCACCACTTAAACCAGCAATTTCTGAAGATAGGCACTGTTAGTATTAAATGTGAAACGGCTCCTCTTTGCCATCTTGCGGTGGCTGCTTCTCAGGCGTCAGTAGTGTTCTTTCTCTCTCCTTTCTCATGGCTTCATCCACACCCCTGACATCTTCCTTCTTGATCCGTGTTTGCAGCCTTGACCTCCTTTCAGAGTATCAGGGTCCATGCCCCACTTCTCGAGAGCTACTAATAGTATTATTGCTTGATCAACGTCTTTCCTGAGTAACCACTTCAAATTAAATAGATGCAAAACCTAAATTGTTTCAGACCTACACGTCCAAGCTTGTTCTTCATTCTACATTCCCTCTACTGAGGGTGCCACTAACTCCCTCTATCACTCAGTGCTGGAAACTTGCAATTACTGTCAAGGATGGCCTCAATCCGCATTGGGACTGTTCTTCTTTGACCTTCTGCCTGTTGGCTTGGGTTTAAACAACACTTTGGTTAATTTTCTGCTCTTTGCTCTCCATAGTAGGCCCCCTTGCCCCCCCTTCATCCTTTATTTCTTTGCTTATGAAACAGTAGTAACCTTCATTCATTCTTTCAACAAATAGTAACTGTGCACCTTCCCCAGGACATGGACTCACTGGGCAGTGCTGACATAGCAACGAACTAGGCAGACTAGTTCAAAAATAGTTCAAAAACTAATCCCTGCTCTAAAAAAACCCCATATGGGGTTTATCATTTAGTGATCATAAACAGATTTTGAGCATTTGTCATATGCCAGGCTCTAAGTTAAGTACTTTATATGTATTATTTTAATTCTCATAAGACGTCTCTAATACTATTAATATTTTTATTGAAATTAAGGGAACTGAGTCTTAGAGAAGTGAGGTAAGTTGCCCCAGGGTGTCTCAGATAGTTGAGAATGGATTTGGGTGATACCATACCTCCATCCCTTTTTGTCCTGAGACATCTGGGCTTTACCTTTATTCTTATGACAATGTACGATTTATGTAATTTTGGAATCTGTCAGATCCACTCATCCTCCGTGTGGAAGGACCCAAGTGATACTCATAGGGATACCAGCGTGTTGAATAAAGCCAGGGTCCATAAGGAAATGTGTCAGTGCTTAGGGATGTAGGATGGGGGAAGGAGATAGGAGGTGAGAGACAAGGTGGGGAAGTTCTGTGTGTCATAGGAAGCTGGACACTAGCCAGGGGAAGATCAGATCTCCAAGGGGGGTAGAAGTCCTTCTTGATAATGCTTCTAATTGATAATGCTACACGTTGATCAAGCAATAATACTATTAGTAGCTTGTCATCACATGGGTGTCATGGTATGGAAGGGGCCAGGGGCTGGGTTGAAAATGGGAGGGAATAGCCTAACATTTCAATGTGTGAGGATTTTCAAGATGTAAATGGACCTAGTTCAGAATATGTCCCTTTGAACTAGTCTGGAGCCATCCACAGGGCCCTTCTGGTGATTCTGCATGCATGTTGTTGTCTGTACAATCAACTAAGATGCCACTGGTTAGTCTCTTGTGTTACCCCGGCCCCCAGGGCCTGCTCAGCAGGGAGTCCTGGCCTCCATCACTGCCTTTGACACCTTCCATCTTCCTCACCCTTCATGTTCAATCAAGGCCAAGTCCTTAGATTTTACTTCCATAGAGCCTCTCGTGTCCATTCTGTCATCTCTACCTGGTCCTCATTTCTCCTCTGTGGTCAATCTTCGTAAAGCTTACTTCCACAGAGCCTCTCGTGTCCGTTCTGTCATCTCTACGTGGCCCTCATTTCCCCTCTCTGGTCAATCTTCATGAAGCGAAGCTGTCGTTACGTCACTGCGTGTGGTAGCTGTGTCCACCTTTGGGTCTTACCTCCCGCCGGCTTGGCAGAGTCAGCCCATGGCCGTGTGTGTGCGGGGCTGGGGGGCGCCGGGGGATCCTTGACGTCCCTCCAGGACTGTGTAGGTTCCTTTTTTTCCTTTTGGGGTTGCTAAAAGTACAAATCACAAGGCCAAGTATCATCACCTAAGCAATAGAAGATGCATTAGATTAATCAGAACAAGGTTTAATTATAGCAGGAATCCCATATAATCACCACAGGAGGTCTAGCTGGCTGCCTGGGCCTCCTCAAACATTTGTTTTTCTGCCATGGTTACGCAGCTGCACACGACCTGGAGTCAGTCTGCCCTCCTGGGTGCAGCTGGAATATTCTTCCAATGAGGTTTTCGAGAAATCCTCTTGTATAGTCTGCGATTTCAGGAGAGCTGCCCTCTCTATTGAGAGGTCTGGGCACATGCTGCCACTCCTCCAACTTAATTCAACAGTATTTGCTGAGTGCCTAGGTTATGCCGAGCATGATGCTAGATGCCAGGGATATAGCGATGGATACGACAGACGTGGTTCCTGCCTTAATGGAGCTTTTGCTGGCGTGTAAAAGATAGACACTGTGGAGCAGTTCGGCCTGAGGGGAGTGCTACACAGTGGTGGCACAGAGCCTAGAGCGGGGAGGTGTGACCTGGCCTCAGGGACAGTGGACGTCACCCCGAAGCAGTGACATTTCATCTGAGACTTGGAGGATGAGTGAGAGCTAGTTGGACAAAGGCAGCGGGAACAGCCTCCCAGAGTCGGGAGGAAGAGTGGTGAGCATGCAGGACTGAACTGGCCCAGTGTGGGCACATGGGAGGTGGGCATGAAGGGAGTCCCGGGGCTGCAGGGGAAGGCAGGCACCCAAGTGTAGAGGGTCATGCTAAGGATCTGGCTCTGATCTGAAGAGCAGTGGAAGCCATCGGGGATTTAAGCAAGATGGTGCCAGGTTTGGTTCTGAAAGTTCGCGTTGGGTGCGGTGTGAAGAATGAAATAAAAAAGGGACAAGCTTGGCTTGCCGGACATCTGATAGCGGTAATGACCCGGGTGAGAGGCGATGTTGGCTCTGACGGGGGAGGCAATGGAGATGCAGGGGAAGGTTGGGAAGCAGAATCCACAGGACTTGATTATGAAGTGGATACAGGAGATGGAGGAGTCAAAGATGCCTCCCGTGGTTCTGACTTGAACGACTGGCCATCAGCCGAAACAGAAAACACTCCCAAAGGAGCAGCTTTAGGGGACAGAAGCTGTGTTGAGTTTGGAGTGGTGGTAGAATGTTGGGAAGACATAGTCTCTGGGCTCAGGGAAAGACAGCCAGGCCAGGGATACATGCGTATTGTGGGCATTGAAGCCAGGAGAGGGGATGAGGGCATCCAGGGACAGGAAGAAGGGAGGTGGGCCTAGGACAGAACTCCGAGGGGTAAGCAGAGGAGAAGCACGCAGCGAGGAGGAGAGAAAGAGGGGTTACAGAGATAGGAGGAAAACCAGGAGACTAGGGAGTTAGAAATCCCCAAAGTGAGGATGGATATCAATTAAATGCATTTAATTGAGTGTCTAATATTCCATTTTAAATGATTTTCTTCTCTGTGTCATGTTGAAACTCTGCTCTGATGCCCCTACAATTTTAGCAAGTCTGTTTCAAACTGTTTGGGGGCAGGAGGGAGAACCCATCGTGTTCCACATTTAGGGCAGTGTAGGTCAGAGAGGGGGCAGCAAGCAGCCTCGGGAAGCCACTACCTTCTGGAAGCACAAGCCCAGGTGGGACGAGGCGCCCTGGTGGGAGCAGGAGTTTAGGGCCAAGAGCACAGGTAGAGCCAGCCATAACTGAGAAGGACTGGCCCAGCTGGGGAGTGGATGTAGGACAGAAATTCCTTTCCCCAAATGCACCAGCGGGGAGAAGTGACCTGAGGAAGGAAGGGCCAGATCCTGCTGCTGGGTGGAGAGCAGCTTTCCAGGTAGGCACACGTCCAAGTAGCAAGAAAGCCCCGATTCATGGGGACCTCAGAGCACCCTTCCAACCACAGGGCCTAGCCTCCCTCCCCATGCGGGAGATGATTAAGAATTCTCTTTTTGAGGCTCCTTCTTCCTTATGTGCATTCTGTTCTGAAAGGTAAATAAGCTACTTATACTTTTGACCCCTACCTGCTTCTGGTAGGTTCCTTGAAAAGTGAGAGTTTTCTAAGAGTGCCCAGTGGCGTTAGTTTGACTGCGGGTGGAAGACAGTCTGACACCTCTCCTGGTCCCCCAGGCTGTTGCTCTGTATGCCCTGTTCTCAGTTCTCCCTCCCGCCTGTGTGGTTCGGCTCCCTCTGGTGGCTGCAACAGGAACAAGAAGCCTAATTTCTTGGCTTCATGGAACGATGCGCAGTTCTGAGTTTGGGACTCGCTTCCCCCTTGATGCTTCCTGACCCACCCCTTCCCTACCCAGCAGCGCTGGCTGGGGAAGCTGCACCTCTGATTGATAGGCCAGTAGAGAGGTCTTTGAGTCAAGAAGACAACTTTTATGGTCAGGTAATTTTTTTTTTTTTTTTTTTGCGGTACGCGGGCCTCTCACTGTTGTGGCCTCTCCCGTTGCGGGGCACAGGCTCCGGACGCGCAGGCTCAGCGGCCGTGGCTCACGGGCCCAGCCGCTCCGCGGCATGTGGGATCTTCCCGGACCGGGGCACGAACCCGTGCCCCCTGCATCGGCAGGCGGACTCTCAACCACGGCGCCACCAGGGAAGCCCTAGGTCAGTTTATATAGGTTCTCTTCCACATGATACTTTTGATTTTGGCTGGAGCCCTGGGTCACATCAAACTGAAGAAAACCCATTTCTGGCTGCTGTTCCATTTTTGGGCAGTGTCAAAGGTGAGAAGAAGATGTGGAAGAAGGATGAGTCCCAGCCTGGCTCCATCTTGACAGATGGCTGGCTGGCTGCCCTCCAGGTGGTGGATGGGGTGGGGTGAGGAGAATCATCTTGTTTTTAAGGGGCAGGCTTTCCTATTAGGGCAAAGGATAAATGCATTACATTCCAGGATCTTGTCAGAAGATTGTAGTACATGGGAAAACACCAGCTTTTCATGATTAATGTGTGAATCTTTGCCCTTGATACCTTCAGAATCTCTAAATATTTTGGGTAAATGGGACAAAAGAGCTCTACAGAAAAATTAAAAGAATAAAAAGCACAATTTGCTATGGCCACAGAAAATATGAAATATCTAAGAATAAATTTAATACGAAATGTGCACAATCTTTATTCTTATAAAACGCTTAAGAATTACAGAAAATAAGATTTCAGTATATAGGGAGACATACCATATTCTAGGATGGAGCAACTCAATGTTATAAAGCTGTCAATTCTTCCCCAATTGGTTTATAGACATAAGACAATTCTAACTGAAACCCCAATGGGATGAAAATATTTCTAAATTTTCAAAATGATTCCAAAATTCTTGGATAAAAAATGTACGAGACTAAGTTTAAAATAATGAGGGTAATTTGATTTTCAAGTTATTTAAACATATTATGAAGCAATAATAATAATTTTAAAAATGCTACTGGCAGCAAAAATAGCTCAGTTGAACAAAATAGAACGCTCAGACAGACTCAGGTGCAGATATAAGAAATTAGTAAATGATAGAAGCTTTTCAAATTAGATGGATTATGGAATAAAGAGTGCTGTGATAATGATACATTTTTGGTAAAAATAGTTAAATTACCTGAAACATTGCACCAAAATAAATTCCAGGAGGATTAGAGTTAAATATAAGAAAGTGAAATTCTATGTAAAGAAAACTATAAGAAAATATGGATGAGTCTAAGCAAGAAAGCAAAAGAGTAAGTCATGAAATAGAAGATAATTGATAAATCTGTCTAAATAAACACATGAAGTTCCCATATGTAAAACAAAACAACACAAATCAACTCTGAGAAAATCAGAAACACAACTACAAGGCAAGTGATAACTGGGAAAAATATTTGTAACACACAACAGGCAGAGGATTAATAGCAATATTTCTAATATGTAAAAATGCTCTTAAAATCAATAAGAAAATGATGAACACTTCAATAAAAATAGGCAAGATCACGAACAGGTCATCCAAAGAACATTTTCAGTCCTTGTCTGACTTTACTTCTTAGCGTCAATGGATTTTTTGACCTGGCCCTCCTCTTGTAAACATTTTGGTCTCCGTTTTACTGGTATATACTCCCATGGTTCATCTTCCATCTCTCTGGCTGTAGCTTTTCTGTCTCTTTTTTAGTTCCTCCTCTTCTACCTGGCTTCTAAGTGTTAGAATTCCTTAAGGATCTTCTCTCATTCATTAATTCCACTGTAAGAATATTACCTGTGTCTATGGCTTTAGTGATTGTTCATGTGTATGTGAATCACATATTTACTTCCCCAACCATGCTTATCGTCTGAGCCCCAGATTCACATACCCAACGACCTACTTAACTCTCCACTTGAGTGATGTCTTCAAAGCTCCTCACACCCAACACATCTAAAACTGAACTCATGAACATCCCTCCAAAACAGGGTCTGTTCCAGGGACTGTCTCTCAATTTACCACCTTGGAGTAATCCTTGACACTTTTCTCTCCTTTATCCCCTCCCCAAATACATTTCATCACTGAGTCCTGGCATTTTTTACTTCCTAAGTGTTTCTCAAACGTGTCCACCTCCACCATCACTGCCCTTCTCTAAGCTGTCAGGGATGTTATACACAGTTGTGATTAGAATATGCATTTAAGATTCCTCCATGTCTTTTCATGGCTTGACACCTCATTTCTTTCTTTCTTTCTTCTGTTTTTAGTAGTAGAAATATTTTTATTTATTTATTTACTTATTTACTTATTTACTTATTTACTTATGGCTGCGTTGGGTCTTTGTTGCTGTGCGTGGGCTTTCTCTAGTTGCGGCGAGCGGGGACTACTCTTTGTTGTGGCGCGCAGGCGTCTCATTGCGGTGGCTTTGCTTGTTGCGGAGCGCGGGCTCTAGGCATGCGGGCTTCAGTAGTTGTGGCGCAGGCTCAGTAGCTGTGGTTCACGGGCTCTAGAGCACAAGCTCAGTAGTTGTGGCACATGGGCTCCATAGTTGTGGCTTGCGGGCTCCAGAGCGCAGGCTCAGTAGTTGTGGAGCACGGGCTTAGTGGCTCTGCGGCATGTGGGATCTTCCCGGACCAGGGATCAAACCTGTGTCCCCTGTATTGGCAGGCGGATTCTCAACCACTGCGCCACCAGGGAAATCCCAACACCTCATTTCTTTTTAATGCTGAATAATATTCCAGGGTGCGAATGTACCACAGTTTACCTATTCACTTATTGAAGGACAAACGTTTGCTATAAACATTTGCATGCCAAGTTTATTAATCAGTTGAGTAAATACCTAGGAACATGATTGCTGGATTGTATGGTAAGACTATGTTTAGCTTTATAAGAAACTGCCAAATCATCTTCTGAAGGGACTGTACCATTTTGCATTCCCATGAGCAATGAATGAGAGTTTCTGTTGTTCTGTATCCTTGCTAGCATTTGGTATTGTCAACTTTTTTGATTTTAGCCATTCTAATAGGTGTGTGGTGATATCTTATTGTTTTAATTTGCAATTTCCTAATGGCAAATAATGTTGAGCATCTTTACATATCTTATTGTTGAGTTTTAAGAGTTCTTTGTGTATTTTGGATAGAAATCCTTTTTCAGATATATATTTTACAAATATTTTCTCCCAATCTGTGGCTTGTCTTTTCATTCTCTTAATAGTGACTTTCACAGAGCAGAAGTTTTAAATTTTAATAAAGTCTAACTTAATATTTTTTCATGAATGGTGCTTTTGGTATTGTATTTAATAACTCGTCACCAAATCCAAGGTCACATAGCTTTTCTTCTGCATTTCCTTCTAAAAGTTTTATAGTATTTCATTTTATATTTAGGTCTATTATCAATTTTGAGTAATTTTTTGGTGAAAGTGTAATGTCTGTGTCTAGATTAATTTTTTTTACGCATGGATGTCCAATTATTCCAGCACCATTTGTTAATTAGGCAATCTCCATTGAATTGTCTTTGCTGCTTTGTCAAAGGTTGGTTGGACTTCTATAGAAGATTTTTATTGGGATTGCATTGAATCTATAGGTCAAGCTTCTTAACAGTGCTGAACATTCCAATCCATCAACATGGTATATCTGTTTATTTAGATCTTCTTTGATATCTTTCATCAGACTTTGGTAATGTTATGCATATAGATCATATACATATTTTGTTAGATTTATACCTAAGTACTTCATTTTTGGTGTTCTATTATAAATAGTAATATGTTTTAAATCTCTAATTCCAATTGTTCATTGCTGGCACTTAGGAGAACAATTGGCCTTTTTTTTTTTTGGGGCTGTGTTGGGTCTTAGTTGCAGCATGCAGGATCTTTCCTTGCAGTTCATGGGTTCTCTCTAGTTGTGGTGCATGGGCTTCTCTCTAGTTGCGGTGCCGGGGCTCCAGAGCATGTGGGCTCTGTAGTTGTGGCACGCAGGCTCTCTAGTTGAAGCTTGTGGGCTCAGTAGTTGTGGTGTACAGGTTTAGTTGCCCCACGGCATGTGGGATCTTAGTTCCCCAACCAGGGATTGAACCGCACGTCCCCTGCATTGGATGGCTGATTCTTTACCACTGGACCACCAGGGAAGTCCCACAGTTGGCTTTTGAATATTAGTCTTGTATCCTGTAACCTTGCTATAAATGCTTATTATTTCCAGGAGGTTTTTTGTTTATTTTTTTGGATTTTCTACATAGACTATCATGCCATTTGTGAAGAAAGATTGTTTTATTTCTTCCTTCCATATATATATATATATTTCTTTTATTTCCTTTTCCTGTCTTATTGCACTAGCTAGGACTCCCAGGATGATGTGGAAGAGGAGAGGTTAGAGGTGTCATACTAACCTCGGCTTTTCACTAGCATCACTCTAGTGAGCCCTAGCCACCATCCCCTCTCCCTTGGCCTCTGAACTGGTCTTCCTACTTTCATTTTTGTTCCTACAAAGTCCATTGTCCGCATAGTAGCCAAGATGAGTTTTTAAGAATGTAAACCATATCATGTCACTTTGCAGATTAAGACAACTCCACTGGTCTGCTGTTGCACTTATACTAAAATCTAAACTCCTTAGTTTTGCCTACAATGCCTTATACAGTCTGGCCCCTCCATGGCTGGGTAGCCTCATTTTGTAAGACCCTGGCCTTCTTTTTGTCCTTCAAGTACATTCTGCCTTTGGGCCTTGACACCAACTGTTCCCCCTGCCAGGAATGTCCTTCCCACTCATTGTAGTACTGGTTCTTTCTGGTTATTTAGATCTTGCTGCAGTGTCACCCTCTCAGGGTGACCTCCCAATCTAACGCTGTACTTAGTCATTCTCTGTTATGTTAACATGTTTTAATTCTTTGCATAGCTTTTACTGCTACCAGACTTTGTCTTGTTTCTTTTTAAAATTGTCTATCTCTGCTCCCCTCTCCCCTGCCTCCGACCCTCCCAGCTGCTGGGGTATAAACTCCTTGAGAGCAGGGCTCTACCTCTCGTGTTCACTGCTGTATCCCCAGTGCCTGGAGCAACACTAGGCATGGTGTGGGTGCTGAATGGCCCCTTAGTGATGAACACCATGCATCCCAACCTGAGCTCTTGACAGGAGTCTGGACTTAGTAACCCTCTTGGAATGTGTGAAAGTCCCACTTCTAGACAGAATCCTGTCCCTTAGCTTTGTGTCCACACTGCCCTTTTCTGCCTGTTCTGAGCAGCCACTTCTGGTTCTTAGGGTCCCGCATCACTTAGCTCTACCCCTCAGTTCTTTTACCCACCTCAGGCCCCTTTGCTCAGACAGCCACTGCGGACAAATGTCTTGGACTCTGGCCCTCAGCGCTCTCTCTCCCCTGGCTCTGTGTAGTTTTTGCTCCCCAACCCAAGGCACCATAGCTATGGTTCAGAGGCTCCTGGCGGCCTCCCTGATGCTGAGGGCTGCACCCTTGTCTGCTGTGTTTGGTGTTCAGAGCCTGGAATGTTGCCTGACACATTGGTGTTCACTGAACATTTATTCCGTGCACGAATGGGGATCCACAGAAAAGTTGGCAGAAAGAAAGCAAGAGGGTAGCCAAGGTCTGGGTTGCCTACAGTTTGTCCAAAGGAACAGATGAGGAGTAAGAATATATTTGTGTTAGACACATTAGGCACAACAGTTTGAAATGTAACAAATGGACAAATGTAGAAGTTTAGATACTGTAATGTTCGGAAAGAGAAATTCTGAAAATGATGACTTTGTGGTACCATGTATTTAATTGAGTCTTCAAGTTCAGAAACTGTATATTTTCATTTGTACACGATAAGGTATAACTGCACACACACACACACACACACACACACACACACACACTCACACACACACACACACACACAGAGGTATGCTCCCTATTTTGTTCTTTTAACATTTTGTTCTTTCTGCTAAAGCTAGTAATTCAAGACAGTTGCAACAGAGGGCAGAATTGTATAAGAAATTTAAATGCCTTTTATTTCTTGCCTGAAAATCACTCCCCAATACAAATGACGACAATATATGGATTGAGCTAGAGAAATACTCTTTTTTGACTCTCTGGTTTTCAAAATTTACATATGAGGATTAGTTAAAGGCCTTGACTTATTTTTCATGTGGTAGTTTAAGATACTTGGTAATATATGTAAACCTTAATAAAAGCAAAGTGCTGATCCTTTGAGAGAGAAACAGTGAAATATAGAAAATGTATTTAATATTTAACTTGTATCAAGATTAAGTGGTAAGCACTCTTTGTTCCTTTCCAAATATGCTTTAGGATTATTTACCTTTCTTTCCATTCTAGTGCTGGAATGCAGACTTTCTGAGGTTACTGCCACTGACAAATGCTGGATTAATGTTCTTTATTGCGAGATTTCTGAAGCTTCTGGGCAAGACCAATGAAGCAGAAGAGTTATTCTTGAGTGTTGAGAACATGTTAGTGCAGGTAAATTGGGAAATAATTTTTTAAATCCTTCAAACATTATTCAATTTGTGTTAGGTATTTTCAGATATCATTTACCTTTGTTTGTTTATAATTTAGTCCACAAATAGAGGAACTAATGAATAATGAATAATAAATAATTATTACTTATGTTCATCAGTGAGGAAGCTTTGATTTTAATCTGTGTCCCAAACTGTATATTAGTGACGACAACCAGTAAATAGATGGGAGTCACTACTGAATGCATGGATACCAGTAGATGTCATTTTGGAGGGAAAAAAGGAATGTTCATAAAACAAAATGGGAACGAGGGTAGTGGGTTGAAATAAACTAATAAAATACTGGTTAAAGAGTTGGTTATAATTTTCCTTTTTTCTACATCTTTATTGGAGTATAATTGCTTCACAATGCATGTGTTAGTTTCTGCTGTACAACAAAGTGAATCAGCCATATGCATACACATATCCCCATATCCCCTCCCTCTTGCATCTCCCTCCCTCCCACCCTCCCTATCCCACCCCTCTAGGTGGTTATAATTTTCATAAAGATGTTGGGGAAGGTTGATTGATTATCTTGTCCCTCTATTGATTTACTTTTCCTGAAATAGAAACTTTTGGGCTTGTTGAATACAATGAAACTTTCACTCATGACATATAACTGTAACTATTCTTAGGATGACATTTAACTATCCTTTAAAAAATTATAAATGTTGGGCTTCCCTGGTGGCGCAGTGGTTGCGCGTCCGCCTGCCAATGCAGGGGAATCAGGTTCGCGCCCCGGTCCGGGAGGATCCCACGTGCCGCGGAGCGGCTGGGCCCGTGAGCCATGGCCGCTGAGCTTGCGCGTCCGGAGCCTGTGCTCCGCAACGGGAGAGGCCACAGCAGAGGGAGGCCCGTAAATGTTTACCGATTGTAGTATTTTATGGGCCAAGGGGAGTGTAACCCAAGACAAAGCTATTTGTGTTTTAAAACAAAGGCCTTCAAATGTTCATAAAGCTCTGTCTCTGCTCCATCAACATACATCTTTCTAGAAGGAATTCTATCTAAAGAGATTTATAAGACTCAAGATCTTCAAGTCCCTTTATTGCAGAGGCCATGCTTGTTTACCAATTTTTGTATGTACCATGGTGTCTTACAACCTCTGGGTGCTTAGTAAATGTGACAAATGAATCAGTGAATCAATTTGAATTTGCCAGTACTTTGTGTCCTTAGAAGGTAGTGTGGAGTAGTGCATCAGCCTGGGCTATTTACAGACTGACCCAGATTTAAAGTGCTTTGGCACTTCCTGCTGTGCGACTTTGGCAAAAATTTGAACCTCTGACTCAGAGTTCTCATTGTTGAGGGTTCTAAGATCTGCCTCACGGGGCTGTTAACAGGGTGAAGTAAGCAGGGGCACAAAGCACTTCAAACAATGTGTGGCACATAGTGAGGTCTTAAGCTGTTTCATTCTTGCCGTCCATGGGTTAAAAAGTAACTGAGGCCTAGCTTAGAGATAATAAGAGTTTGATTTAAGCTATTTTGACCACTCTTGCATTTTCAAAGTAGAGTCCAGTGATTCTCTGATATCTTATTTTGATTATGGAATTTCTCCCCGCACCAAATACTTTTTTCTCCACGAGGTCCAGATTTTCATCACTGACATGTGTCTTTCTGGAAAGCACCAATTATTTTATTAGGTCATCACTGAGTGCCTGATTTCAGCCATTCGCTCAGTCGACCACTCATTCATTCATCCATCCATTCATTCATTCATCCATTCCCTCATTCACTTAGTCATTCCCTCATCCATTCACTCATTCACTGACTCATTCACTCATTCATTCATTAACTCACTCATTCGGTCATCTATTCACTCAGCCATTCACTCAACCATTCACTCATTCACTGACTCATTCACTCATTCATTCACTCAGTCCTCCACTCGGCTAACATTCCCTGAGGGCCTTGCCCAGACTGAGCTCTGTGCTGGGAGTTGGGGTGATAGCAGTAGGCAAGGCGGGCACAGTTTCTGCCCTCATGGAGCGCCCAGTCACTGCCAGCATCTCCAACGGTGATGAAGCGTAACCTGTGGACTAGGTGGGGTGAAGGGAGAAGGTGGCTGCACGGGAAGCATGACAAAGCTGAGACGTTCAGAGAGGATTTCCCACTTCAAAGCACTCCTTCCAGAGGCATCAATCTTATGATTTTATTCTCAAAATATTTTTGCAACAGTTCTTTGGGATTAGCCATCATGGAGACTATCAGAATAATTTTTTTAGGCTCTGAAGGCCCTTCCCAAAGAGAAGTTCTAAAACGATTTTGGGCAATAACCACTTCTTTGAAATATGTACTGAACATTCTTGAGGGGAAAGAGCTTATTATTTGTGCTATATACATTCCATGCCAAACCACTTTTGTAATTTCTTCGGATTAGGTTATTTTAAAGTTTTGGTGCAGAGGTTTTCAACTGGGAGGCAATTTTGTTTGTCAAGGACCATCTAGCGATGTTGGAGACCTTTTGGTTGTCACAGCTTGGCGGGGGCTTGCTAACGGCATCTAGTGGGTAGAGGCCAGGGATGCTCTAAACATCCTACACTACACAGGCCAGCCCTGCCGCCCCCCATGTCAAAGTATTAGATGGCACAGAAGTCAGTAGTGCTGAGGCTGGGAAACCCTGATTTATAGCAGCAAGTATGCTTGTTAAAAAAGTAAGTCTCATGACTCTCCCCCTAGTATTTCACAGTAGGTGCATCAGGCTGCAGGAAAACCAAAGGATACTTTTGTGAAGGGGCCTCTGTTTATGCATCAGAGGCTCACTTGTTAAGAAAATGTGCAGAGCAGAGCTTTGAAAATAGGCCAGTCTGGGTTGGACACCCTTGTTCTCCCACTGGCTAGCCACGTGAGCTAGGGGGATTGATTTAACCTCACTGAGCCTCAGTTTCCCTGCTTGTAATAGAGGAGTAATAATCCCTATTTCCTAGGGTTTCTACAAATATCCACTGAGGTTATGCAGTTTAAGAGCTTTGCTCAGTCAGGGCTCCATAGGTGGTGGCCAGTACAGACCATGACCTAAGAATGCTTCACAATCACTGGGCATATCAACAGATGTTTACTGAATACCCATGAAGCACAGAACTCGATTCTTGGATCGTGGGGTCTCTGCCCTCAAGAAGCAGATGGCCTGGAGTAAGAGGGGAATAAAAGACATGTCTTCATAAAGAGGATACTGACACTATATGGCTGCATTTGACACGCCGATTAGTATTCCTGGCAATGTGGGCAGTGAGACTCAAGGGTCAAAGGACCACTGTGGGCTGGTGGTAGATTGGGAGCTGTCATCCTCCCTGTGACAGGGGATTCTGCCTGACTCAGACCGATTGGAAACGTGGCCGTGACATGGGGAGAAGTCAAGGAGACCCTGATGATTTGAGTCTGATGATGGACGTGGGGAAATTCAAAGAGGAGCCTGGATTTGGAGAGAGGATGATGAATTTTTAACATTTAAACTGCTGAGTTTGCAGTTCAGGAAAAATACCCAAGGGGAGTATCCAGCCAGCTGGGGAAACATAGGGTTAGAAGTCTGGAAAGAGACTGGAGAGACATGTACATACATGTGAATGCTAAAACCATGGGGAAACAAGATCTCTGAATGACAGTAGGAATTGGTCATTGGAAAATTACTTATCCTTAAAAGGAGGAAAGGGAAAACACCTGTACAGGAGTGAGAGATTGGAAGAGAGTAAGGATATCCTAGTTTCCCCAAATCAAAGAGGGAGTGGCTAACAGCATCAACTGCTCCTTAGAGGCCTGGGCAAATGAGGACTGAAAGAAGGCCCCTGGGTCTGGTGAGCAAAGGTCGGTGGTAACCCCTGAGATGGAAGGGGGTATGTGTGGTAGGAGCCAAACTGCAGAGCTTTAAGAGGTGAGTGTGTGATAATGAAATGGGGAAGCACATGTGCTAATACCTGTTTGAGAAGTGTGTCAGTAAAAGGAGAAAGATGAAAAGTTAAGATAGTACCAGGTTCAAGTTAGGTTTCATCCAGGATTTATGTGTTTGTGTGGAGCAGGAAACGAGCCAGGGAGAGAGGTGGATTGGAGATGCTGGTGGGGACTCTGTGAGGAACACAGGACTTCGAGAGCTTGGGAAGGGGCAGTTCCTTGGTAAGGAGGTTGGGCATCCCTTCCTCTGGCGTAGGCAGGAGGGAAGAAAATAGGTGAAAACACTGCTAATTAGAAATTTAAAAGAAAAGGGTAAGTGAGGTATACCAGAGACTATAATTTCCCAATATCTAGTCCCCCTTTTGTAGTAAGTAATGTCCCCACCCCACTCCTGGACTGTTTGGAAAGAAGACTACATTTCCCAGGTTCCCTTGAAGCTAGATATGAGCACATGCCTAAGTTTTGGCTGATGGGATGTAAATGGAGTTGCTGTGGATAACTTCTGAGAAGTTTCCATGAAGTGAAGGGTGTGCCCTCCCTCTCCTCTTTCCTCCTTCCTGCTGTTTGGATTGTGGCTGTGATGGCTGGTGATGCAACAGCCATTTTAGACCAAGAGGTGTCCTGGGGAATGGAGGTCAGGCAAGGTCAAACAGTGAGATAAGAGGAACCGTGTCTCTGACATTGTGGTGTGTCTATAGCCCTGGGTCATCCACTTTGTGACTTTTGCATGACAGAGAAATCAAGCCACTGTTAGTTTGGGTTTTCTGTTAATTGCAGCCAGTCGTGATCCTAACCAATATCTGAGGGCAATCTTTCAGAGTAGGTTTGATCTCAGTAAAGTCAGCATGCAGGCCACCTTGAAGTGGAGGATGGGAAGTGTGAGCACTAAGGCTGAGACCTAGGATAGCTGCCGAGAAGGGGGCACTTTGAGAGATACCCGTGAGGGAGTGTAAAAGACTATGGGTCCAGGGATTCCACACCACAACCAGCTGCCTCCGGGGCTGAGATCAGTATCTCAGACTAGGTGTAACCTGTTTGCAAGACACTTATTGGAAAGCTCTGGGTCAAGCCATAGACGGTCACTTTCAGTAGGTGCCCGAGAGCAGAAAGAATTCCCGCCAGGGAGCCAGGCTCAGTCAGTCCTGTCCTGGGCTAATATTTCAGTACAGCATAAAGTATTCCATAACCAGTGATGGTTATGACCATCTGAATATGGCTTTATTAGTTACCAAACATATTCACATATAGTCTTGTTAATATTAAGTTTTCTGAAATATTAATAACTCATTATTATTTAAATAACTAACTCTCATTTAAAAGATTATAACCAACTAGTGTATTCTTATGCATTGATAAGGTTTTGATAGAGGAGTGATTTAAGGTAATGAAGTTTAAGTACCCCTGAAATAAACATGCTAAACCAGGAAAGGAAATTGAAATTCTAAGCAAAAGAGTATCGAACTTAAAGTTAACAGATCTCTGGTCACACTTGAATTCAAGGTCCACTTAGATAGCGTTTTTAGGTGTTCGTTAGGATTTTAAATAATACCTCCTCTGGGAGCTTTAACAGCTGCAAGACATCATCATGTTATTCTCACCTTCGAAAATTTTCATTACCATTAACTAACAACCTGTGAAAACATTTTCCAAAATTTATTTTTGGTTTGCAGTGTCTCCCCATAAATGTTTCGCTATAACTCTCATTTTATAAGTATTTAGAATTCCCCAAGAAATGCTGTAAAGCATGCAATCTTTTGCAAGTTCATTATGAAATGAGCCTTTCTTGGGCGGGTGTCTGGCGGCTGTGCCTAGTCTAACGCTGTGTCCCCTCAGGAGTGTGTTCTCTTTCATTTTGTGTAGAGTTGGTCCATGACAGGAATGCTTCCCAAAGTACAGAATGCTATCGGGGAACTCTATCTGGAAATAGGGATGACTCAGGAAGGAAAGCTTCTGGTAGTTCCAGGAAGCGTGGTCCAACCTGATGGAATTTTCATCCAGCAACTTAAAAGACAATCAGGACTTAGTGAAGCAAAAAGGTAGGGTGGGCACGGGCAGAGGGCATAAACTCTTATGGCTCAGAGTCAGACCCCTGGGCCCTTCCCACCTGTGAAGAAAGGGAAATGGGCGTGTGTGCTTTGCTTGCTTGATTTTTTGTTGGGCTGCTGGGCGTGTGAGGGTTGGCCATGAGCACTCCTCCTGTGACAGACCACCCTTTTAGAATGTTGAAGGCTGTTGTGATGTACCTCACACTGCTTTGAGTAGTAAGAGGGCCACTCAGAGCTCGACTGTGAAGCCAACCTTTCTGGGTTCAAATCCCACCTCTCCACTTACTGGTTCTTTGCTTTTTATTTAAAAAATTTATTTACTTATGTATTAATTATTTTAATTTTTATTTTTTTGGCTCTTTGCTTTTAGACACAAGACTTAGCCTTTCTGGGTCACAGTTGTCATATTTGTAAAAATATAGGAATAAAAATAACACCTACACTGCATGGTCGTTGTGAGACTAAAAGCGTTCAAGGGGGACCGTAAAGCACGCAGAATGGTGCCTGACACATAGTTAAGTACTCATTCATGGCAGCTCGTTTATTTACTCTCCAGTATTTGATGCCTGACGCTGCTATGGCACCACGAATAGAACAAAGAACGTTCAGTGAATGCAGATACTAAGCATTTTTACTCACTGATTTACAGTCAGACTAAACATAATGTCTAGAATTATGTCATATTTAAATGGCTGTGTCAATTATCTTATGTTGTATAAGAAAGCACCCCAAAACTCAACAGATTAAAACCAACAGCCAACAAAGAATCATACTCTTTCTGAGCTACAGTCCTACTCTTTTTGAACTGTAAGCAAAAGATCATCTAGTCCAACGGCTGCATTATACAGATGAACATGAATATGAAGGAACTTTTCTATGACAGGTTAACTCATGGGTGTGTAGAGCTCAGTCTTTAGGACAGAGAGACCTGGGTCTCTACCACTTACTAGTTGCATGGTCATGACCCATGGCAACATAATGACACTCCCTGTACCTCGGTTTGTTTCCTTAACTCTAAAATGCTAATGGTTTTCACCTCATGTTATTGTTGCAAGGAACAAAAAAAAAATGGATGTAGAATACCTGGTTTAGAATAAATACTCAATCACATGCAAAAAAATAATAATAAAATAAAACCAACAGCCACTTATTACTGCCCATGTCTATGGGCCACCAAGGGGATCCCCCTGGTCCAGGGTAGGCTCAGCAGATCTGGGCTGGGCTCATGCAAACCTCTGTGACCAGCTGGCAGGGCCAGTGGGGCTGGCTGGTCTCAGAGGACTTCACTCAGATGTCTGGTGGTTGTCTGGCTGGGTGACAGGGTTCGGGCCACGTACTCCTCATCCTTCGGGAAGACAGCCCAGGCCTGCTCACCTAGTGGCTTGCACAGTTCCGAGAGGGAGAGCACAAGTTTACGCCTAGGCTGAGAACTGGCATGACACCCCCTCTGCTGCATTTGATTGGTCACAGCGAGTCATCAGGCTTTATTCCATGGCAGAGAAGGAGACTCTGGTGCAGAGTGGCATTGCAAAGGGGAGCTGGGTACAGGTTGGCATGGAGAATCACAGCTGTTTTTACAGGCTACTGTAAGATCAAAGGTCACCTTGGGCAAGCTACTTACCCTCTCTGCATTTCACCTGTAAATCCACTTTTATAGTAACAGTTATCATTCGTTTCATGCTTACAAGGTACAAGGCACTTTATGCTCACAAGCTCTTTTACCTTCAGATATACCTCACGTGGTATGTATTGTTACCCCACTTTACAGATGAAGAAACTGAAGGTCAGAGAGATGAAATCAACTACGTCAGCTCCCACAGCTAGCACCTCTGGAGCTGGGGGTCCAAGCTAGGCCTATCTGACCCTAAAGCCTGTCGGCATTACTCCTTGCTATGTGGCATCTCTTCTAGCATTGGCATTTATAAAGCTCTAATCCTCCATTCATAGAGGCTAGCTTCTAAGTCATCCTAACGTAGGCAGGGCTGGTCACGGACATGCTGGGACCTTGGTGAGCAGAGGAAACCAGTGTGGGAACCAGGGACACTTCTGTGGGTTCTGGGACTGGCCTTCTAGAGCCAGCCGGGCCGTCCAAAGCACAGAGTTCCAAGGATTTCGGCAGACCTTGGCCTGGTATAGACAAGTGTGGTTCTCCAAGGGGGTGAAAACAGCAGGTGGGGTGGGCTCCTGGTGAACAGGGATGCTCAGAGGTAGAACAGTTTCATTAGCAGCAGCTTTGATGGGAGTGCACTGTACTTCCGGTCTCTTGACGAGGGTCAGGTGGGGATTCAGGGTCTAGGCAAGCAGATAAAGGGGGAGGGGAGGGGGTTCCAGCCTGACCAGGGCTCAAACATTCAAAAACTCTTTACTGAGCATCTGTCGTGCACCAGGCACTGTGCTGAGTCCAGCAGCTTGAACAGGACAGAGTCACCAACGCTGCCCCTGAAAGGAGGTGACACGTGACACCCAAGGGAGCGGACAGTTGCTATAATTACAGCCTGTACTAAATGCAGTGAGAGACACAAACGAGGCGGAGGTAGAGGGTGAGCAGGGGCAGGGACCACCTGTGAAAGGGTGGTCAAGGGGCATCTCCAGGAGGCGACATTGAAGCTGAGACGTGACAGACTGCAGGAGCCACATGTGGTGGGGATGGGGGCATTCCTGGGAGAGGGAACATCGTGTGCAGAGCCCTGAGGTGGGGGAGGGCTCAGCTTGTCCTAGCGATGAAAAGAGGCCTTTGTGACCTGCTGTGCGTGTGGCACAAGGAACTATATTCGCTGTCTTGTAACAACATATAATGGAAAGGAATCTGAAAAAGTACACACATGTGTATATATATATATAATTGAATCACTTTGCTGTACACCAGAAACTAACACAACATTGTAAATCAGCTATACTTAAATAAGAAAATTAAAAAAAAAAAAAAAAAAGAAGAAGTCTTTGTGAACAAAGGACAGGAGGCAGCTGGGCTCACATCCTTCAGGGCCTCGGACCCCAGGAAACATTTGGATTTTATTATCAGCGCGAGGGAAAAGCCTTGCAGGAGTTAGGCTGGGGATGACATCGCCTGATTTCTGTTTTGAGGTCACGTTTGCTGCTGTATGGAGAATGGACATAGGGAGACCAGGTACATGGCTGTCCCTCCCTGGTGTGCAGATGCAAGGCCTGAGGCCCTGGAGTGGGCACTGGGCAATGAATGGGGTGCTATTGATGACGGGAAAGATGCTTTTTGATAATTTAATGGTAATCCTTTATAATTAATACTAAATTCCTTAGCACAGGGAGTTAAATCTGCTTTGTTTTCTGCTAGCAATGCTCTAGTAACACCTTCTTGAAATATAATTATGGTTTTTATCTCTCTCCATAACAAAGTATGGCTTAGAAAACCATAAAACTGTCTACTTTTTAGAAGTCTATTATTGTTAGAATATCTAACTTTCAATAACTAGCAAAATTTAGGCCTTTGCAAAGGGTACATTCCCAAGGCAGTGTGTATCTAGGTACAGCCCATTACTTATTAATGAGGTTTATGGGGCTTATTCACGTGTTTCTTGTTGTAAGGCTGTACCATTTTATTGTTTCTTATTGCAAGGCTGTACCGGCTTGCCTTCTCTAGGACTTGGTTACCATGGTGATGGCTGGTTTCACTACATCCATATTCTCACTCTGTTTCTGACCTGTTCATTTGCAAAACAGACTTGGATTTGGTTTCAATCTATTGCCTCAGCTCCTCAGCCCTATAACTTCTGCACACACACAAATTCGTTATAGAAAAACCAACTCCATGCAATGTAGGTCAGTAATTGATTTATTAAGAAAAAACCCAGCTGTTGGCAGCAAGGAAGAAATGATATTAAATGCCCTGCCTAGTGACATCTTAACTCTTCTGTGGAAAAAAGCCTAGAGCATCATCTTCTTTGCCAGAATTTATCGCCTGCAGGCAGAGTGCTGAACAACCTGGCAAAGTCAGCATCTAAGGAGTACTTAAAAGAAAATCATATTCTGCAATGTGCTACTGAAATGTCCAGCTTACTGGACAACAACACCTGTGACCAGGCTACCATGAAATACACTGAAGGTGTTCTGATGTAAACATGTGTTTTTGCTTGAAAATGTTTTATTTTCTGTACTAGCTGTTACGGTTATGATTAACATACTTAACCCATACTCGCTAATCCATTTCCCAACCAACTGATTGGGTTAAGAAAGGCTGAATTGTAACATTTCCATCCTCTGATTCAGTGGTTCTCAACCGGGGGGCTGGCTCGCGCCCCATGGGGCCTTTGGCAATGTCTGGAGACGCGTTAGCTTGTCATGACTGGGGGTGTCGTTATTGGCAGCTAGCGGGTACAGGCCAGGGGAGATGGCAAACATTATACAGGGCCCTTCGCAACAAGCTATCCGGCCCCAAATGTCCATAGTGCTGCGGTTGAGAGTAATGCCCTAGTTTCTTATAAAGACGTACACACCTTATCAATCACTTTGAAAGTCTCAAGTCTCTGCTAATATAAACTTCTCTGCTGTTTTGTATCGTCCTGTATAGAATAAAGGACGTTTATGAGCATTACTTTTGGTGGCACAATGAAGGTAGCCAACATGTATCGTGCCCAGTAAGTCACGCACGTGCCATTTTATTTTCAGCTCTGCCGCCGGAAACGCTTCTCTTGCAAAAATGAAATTTCAAGAATGCTTAAATATCAGGAGAAGTTTGGTGAGAAAAACATCCTAGTTGGAGAAATTATGGAATTTTTAGCGGATTTACTGTTTTTCCCACTGAGACATAGTGAAAGGTAAGTTTTTATGAAATGTTTCAAGTAGTGTGTCTCCTTTCCCCACCCCCAGTCCCCCCCAAAAACCCCACTAGTGACAAGGAGGTCAGGGGTCACTCATCGGGGCGTCTCACTTCTTTGGTTCCAGCCTTGTGCAGAGAAACTCGCCGTGCCTGAGAGTTCTGCCCTGATCAATTTGTCAGGACCCTGACCATGATATATTTGAAAGGAGCTCCTAGCCCACAACCCGTGTAGATGTTTTGGCAGGAGGAAAAGTAAAAAGGAGGACAGTGCCATCGTGAGTGTCTCCCAGCATCACCCCGGGCCTTGTGAGGAAGATGTATGTATTGTACTTCAGGCCTCTGTGGACTGTGTCTCCGGTACCACACCCCACTGGTCTGTCTTCTGCAAGACCTAGGCCAGAGCCTGCAGTGCCTCAGACCCCACTTTCCTGCCACCCCTCCTCGCCAGGGAAGACCTCTCACTCTCTTGCCACGTGTGGGGCTTTCCTCGGCTCCCCATACAAGGCATTGCTAGAGCTGTTAAAGAAAAAAGTATTTGTGACACTTGTTAAAGAAAGACTTGTTAAGACAGACTTTATTCAGGCCCTTCGTCATAGGTGTAGGGACCCCTGCAGTGGGGTTCTGCAGCGGCAGAGACAGATTGGACTCACCTCCAAATACACAGAAAAGCAGCGGGGTATGCAGGGTCAGTAGACAGAAAGTTACTAGGAGGAAGCATCAGGGGTACGGATGGGGGTGGATTATGGCTAAAGAGACGTAACAGGATTCTTGCTGAAGGCAGGCCAGGGTGATCAGACGTCACCTGGGGGATGGTGGTGCTGAGGAATCTGAGTAGATATGGACGGTGATCAGATATCAAGGACGGCTAAACCGACTGAGCAGGATTCTCGCTGGTTGGACGATGCAGAGATGAACACCGAAGTCCAAAAGTTGGGGCCTAGTTGAAAATTGCTCGGAAGAGCCTGAGTAGAGTTTGGTCAGGAGAGACTGTCAGCGTCTGTGTTTAAAAGAGGGGTTGTAGGTATTACCATCCGGATCTAATCTGTGTTAGGATTTGCCAAGCTCGACCACTTCTTCCTTTGACAGACTGGTATGAGAGAAAGTTCTTTGTGGGTCCAGAGAGTCCACCACACCCTTCCTTTGGCCCAGCCTACACCCTTGCACAGCCAGTTCAGCTGGCTGAGGGGCCAGGGACACTCTAGATGAAAGTGCAAAGTTGTGAGGTTTCGTTTTTTGTAGCCCCTCCCTCTCCCCTCCCTGTTCTCTGTCCTGCCTTTCACTTTTCCCTTTCCACCGCCCTTGAGAGAATTTTCCTCTCACTAGGGAGGTGACCTCTTCTGGCTCTTGCTCCCAAGAAGAATGTGATGTGAGTCATCTCTAACACTGAACTGCAGATCAGTGTTAACCCTTTCGAAGAATATTTACCTTCAAAAGAGTAGCCCCAATAAAGGAGTTTCTAAGGGTAAAGTTACCAGTGCTCTAGAGTAGTGCTGAGATGTCGGGCTCCGGGGTCCGATTGCCTGGATTCAAATTTTGTTTCTGCCACTTGGTAACAGTGAGAACCTGGGCGCATACTTAACATGTTGGTGTCTCATTTGTTTCCTCCTTGGTAACAGGAGAGTGCTGATCGTGTTTTCCTTGCAGGATAATGGTGAGAACTGAGAGATCTTCTATGTAAAGTGCTTGGAAGAACGCCTGGCGCACTGACTTGATAAATTGAGTTCTTAGTATTATTATTTTGCTCCCCAGCAGGGAATTTTTGAGGCACTTGACACTGCCTAAGCCTACTTTGGTTCCTCTTAAGGTCAGCACTGTGGGCAGAGAACAGGGCTTTCTTTAGAGAAGCAAAAATCTTGACAGTAGAACCATTGCCTCGTAAAAGAGAGATCTAAACACGTAGCTTACCGACTGAGTCATCTCTACGGCCTGGGCTGCCCCACCATAAATCCAGGGCTGGCAGCGTGTGACTCATCAGACACTTAACGGTGCTGCCGTTCCGCGTGCGTGCATGGCCTCCGTGTCAGAGGAGCTGACCATACTGGGCAGTCTTCTGGCCAGACCTCATTGTCAACGGTCAGCCTTCCAAAACGACCGAGAAGCCTTTATCCTTATTAAAGGTTGTCCTTGGGTGACCCCTTCTTCCACATTGGTTAAGACTGGGAGATTTTTGCTGTGCCACTCAACTCACCTCTCAAACATGTGGAGATCCCTTGTCTTGGTGGCCAGGGGCCCTCAAGACAGCTCTCATGCACTAGGGAAATGACCAGAGGGTCCTAAGGGGCCTTAGAGAGTGGGGATAGGTAGGGATGGATTCATGAGGTCAAATTACAAAATTAAAAGTAACCCTCCCCCAACTCCCCACGCCCCCTCCCCCCAGGACAGAGAAGAATGAGCCAACTGGCTTAAGAGGAACGGGGATATGTTCTCAGTGAGATCAGTGAGTGTCATCGCTCTCTCTCTCAACTTTGTATCCATTCATCAGCAGCTGTCCTTTCATCAGTGTCCCCTCCACAGACAAGTGTCTCAACTGCCTCACTTCCCGTTGGCGTCACTCGCCTCTCCCTCCACCCAACTCCGTTTCGCCTACTCCCATGAACATCGTCAGGAACATCCTCGTTGTGTCTCTTTGCACTGTGATCTTGTTGGTCGTCTGCTGCTGGAGTTTTTGACAGCATCCACCGCTCCCCTCCCGAGATACGCTCTCCTGGTTTCTGAGCTACCCACCCTCATGGCCGTCTTCTCTGATGATGCCTTCTCGGTTTCTTTCGTGGGTTTCCTCTTTCTCTTCCCGACTCTCGTCCAGATGGTGGTGCTCTCTTGGGTTCAGTTCTTGGAGTCTACGTGTATCAGCCGCGGTGCCGCAACCTCGCCTGTGCCCGGGGCTTCAGCCAGCATTCCCTAAGGCGATGGCTTCTCGTCTCCATCTCCTTCTCAGACCTCCATCATCAGCTGCACACGTGTGCATCCATCTGACTATTGGGCGTCTCCGTTTGGGTATCCAAAGTCTTCGGGCAGTTCAGAGCCAACATTCTCAAGCCTGAAAACATCCACCCCTCTCCCTGACAAAATGCATCCTCTCCCGTCTCATCCAGTACAGACACCATCTTAACGACACATTTTCGTGGTATTTATTATCAGTCACCATGCTAAACCCACTCCATACATTCTCTCATTTAATCCTCACAACAGCTCTGTTATCCTCATTTTGAACACGAGAAAACCGAGGTTTAGGAGATTAGGATGCTTGACCAGCTCTCAAGCGGTAAGGCCAGGATTAGCACCAGGCGAGTCTGATTGCAGAGCCGTGGTGCCTAGCCCCCGCTTCACTACCAGGCACGCTTGACCTCAGAGCTCCAGCTCCTAACCTCATCACCCTACTGCACGTGCAGATGCCAGCGCTCCCAGCACCAGGACCACCACGTTCCATGTGACGCCAAGACTTAGCAGGTCTTCGGTCCCATCTGTGGCCACTGCATTAGCTCAGACCCTTATCATTCTTCCTCTGGACCAACTGGTCTCCCGTCCCATAGCCTCACCTGCTTCAGTTTATCCTCCACACGTGCACCCAGGTGAATTTTCTAAAATGCAGGTTGGATCACATCACTGTCTTAATGAAAACTCTTCAGTGTTAAAGTCCCAAACCCCTAGGTCTGCACTCAGTGTCCTTCACAGGTAGTTGGTCCTCCGTTTCACCCTCCAATCTCTCCTCCTACCCCGGGAAATTCTCTGAGGGCGAGGGTTAGTCTTCCTCATTTCTGAACCCCAGCCCCAGTGCCAGCATTCTGTGAATGTTTGTTGGATAAATGGATGAATGCTATGCTCCTTGGATGCAAAGGCTTAATTAAATTTCTCTTTTCTAGATTCAAAGGAGGCAAGCAATTGAATATTATAAACAAGTGATAAAAATAAAGGAAAATGCAGGCACTCTGGCCAGCTCCTCACTCGTCAGGAAGCAGCTGAGCATTAGCCTAAGTGATACCTTGTGTAAATTAGGTAATTGCTTTGATGTATTTCTGTTAGAAGCAGATGACTTTTCCCTCCGTCTGACCTGCATACTTTGCTTATTTTAAAAAATGCCTTCATTTTTGAAGCAAGCAACTCCTGTTCCACATACTTTCAACTTGTTTTTTTTTTTGCAGCTTATTTACCTTCCCTCATTAGGTAAGGGTCTTAGTCTGTTGCTGTAAGTAAACTGGGTGGGTTAAACAACAGAATTTTATTTCTCACAGTTCTGGAGCCTGGGAAGTCCAAGATCCAGGTGCCAGCAGATTTGGTGAGGGCCCATCTCCTGGTTCAAAGACAGCTGTTTTCTCACCGTGTCCTCACATCGTGGAAGAGAGAGGCTGAGAGCTCTCTGGGGTCTCTCTTATAAGAGCCACTAATTCCATTCGTAAGGGATCTATCTTCATGGCCTTATCACCTCTCAAAGGCCCACCTCCTAATACCATCATCTCAGGGGTTAGGATTTCAACATAAGAATTTTAAGGGGGACATAAACATTCGTACCGCGACAGAAAGATATCTTGTAAAAGTCCTTTCCATCCCATTTTTCATGCTTTTGTAGGCAAAGCACCATGCCCAGCCACACCCCTCTCCTGTCAGTGTCGTTTCCCTTCTTCCTTCCAGTTCTGTTTTAAGATGCTGTTTCTATAGCAGTAGCCTTTTCATACTTATTCACTGTGTCGCTAAAGTAACACGTGACCAGAAATAACACGATGGGCCCACTTTTGATTTTACTCATGGGACTCAGTGCCTCAGATCTGGTGCAGAGATTTGAAGGCATTTTCTGATTAAAGATAAACATTTAAAACTTAAAACGAAAGTTAAAAAAATAGAAATGAAAAATTTTGGCGTTACATCTTTGGTGTTAAATCTTGGGGTTGGGTCTTTTGCCTCCTCTTGGTCTCTGTTGCTTCTGTTGTACTGTTCTGTTTCCCTTCATGGGAGGAGTTCTGATTCTGTCTCTGAGTTTCTTCCACCAGAATGTTGATACTATTACCTGTGGTTTATAGTGACTGTTGAGTCTTTTCATCCCTGGTACTAGATAGGTTAGGTGGAATTTACTGACATTTTAAGGGTCCTCCAGGGTCACTGTTGGAGAACTCAGGGGCCTCTGAGAGAAAGGTCCTGCTTTCCAGGCTCTGCTATTGCCAGGGACCAGGGTAGCAGGACCTCACATTTTACTGCCTCAGTACTTATTTGACTCAGTAACCCATTAGCTTGCTCTGCAAATAGTTGCCACACATGAATTCTGTCATTTGCCTGGAGCATCACTGCCAGACTTGGGAACTGAGGAGAATGAGAGTTGAATTGGAGGCTGCAAATAATGCTTGGCTAGGAGGCTGGGGACAGGCCACAGCTGGAGGGTGGGGTAGGCGTAGTCAGGGATGTGATTCCCACAGACAGCACTTCCCAACTTTTGTGCCTCCAGTGAGTGGGTTCAAATAGAGTGAGGGTTCAATGAGGGTCAAACAGAGACCTCTCAGCCCTTGGGCAGCTTTGTTTCTTTCTTTCAGTAGGCTACACTAGAAGCCTCAGTTTCTATAAGTGCTACAACTAGAAAAATTTTGAAACACTGTCAGGGCTCCTGAAATCTCATTGCCACAGGGCACAATCTACTTCAGCCTTAAAGAGTGGTTTTTAAGCCCGGGCTGATTTTGACCCTCAGGACAAAAAGTCTGGAGAAACTGGATTGTCATGGCTGGGCGTGGGGAGTGCACATTTAGTGGGTGGAGGCCTGGGAGGCTGCTAATCATCTTACAGTGCCCAGGACAGCCCCCGACAATAAAACATTACCCAGCCCAAGATGTCAACAGCGCCAAGACTAGGAAACCCTGACCTAAATCAGCCACTTCCCCCAGCATGTATGCTTGTCATCCATATTACAATAAAACAGGATTGCTCTCAGCCTAGTCATTTGCTGACAGAAAAGGCTTAAGATACTTGCTATCTGCAGGGAAAGAATATTTTCTATTTTCACTCTACAGATTTAGGAGTGTGTGTGTGTGTGTGTGTGTGTGTGTGTGTGTGTGTGTGTGTGAACTTGTTTTTTTCCAGTAAGGGTGTCCAGGCTGAGTAAAGATTTTGTTTATAAACAGAAATTGCAGATGCAAATCTAGAGAACATTTATGGGAAAGGAACTAATTTACCTGATCTGGTTGCTTTGCCTAATTTTGTGTTACTAGTTTTGTTGGCTTGTCTATGGTGAAAGTATAATATATTCATTTACTTTCTGATAAGAGGGTCTCTGGCAATCACAGTGTTTTGGTGACTTCTTAAATAATTCTTTATGATAGGTTTCCATTTTGCAGTCAATTTTCAACGTGGTTATGATCAAGTATTTTTCTGTAAGGAGCGCTTTCTTGCCATTATTTTGTCGTTTTTCCCACCTGCTGGTGATTGAAGTTGATTCATTTCACATAAGGCCCGCTCCAGGCTCACAGGAACATAGTGCGCGGTTAAGTCAGCTGTCAGGGCAGGAGTCTTGTGCTTTTGTTTCAGTCCCTGGTGGTGAGAGCTGATGGGTGTCTTCAGTACAGGAGGATGAGAGCCTTGGGAGGGAAAGGTAGACTAAGTTTATGGAGACCTCGGAATCAGTTGTTCTTTGACATATTTTTAGTTTTCCTATGTCGGGGCAGAAAAACGTTTCTTCCATCTTCTTAGGGTCCCTGGCTGAGCCTGAAAATTAAATTGAAAAGGCAGACTTTCACCACCCTCGTTCCACCTGACCCTGCAGGCAGAAATTTGAGAGGCTGACTTTGGTAAGAAATTTTATCTCCTGTGGCTTTTGTTAAGAAGCCCAGCATTTTTTTTTTTTTTTGCGGTACGCGGGCCTCTCACTGTTGTGGCCTCTCTCGTTGCGGAGCACGGGCTCCGGACACGCAGGCTCAGCGGCCAGGGCTCACGGGCCCAGCCGCTCTGCGGCATGTGGGATCTTCCCGGACGGGGGCACGAACCCGTGTCCCCTGCATCGGCAGGCAGACTCTTAACCACTGCGCCATCAGGGAAGCCCAAGAAGCCCAGGATCTCTTATTAGCAGCAGCTTCTGGACCAAGCAAGGAGTACTAGACGATAGAATCCCACCTTTGTCACCAAAACTGTAGGGGAGAAAAAAAAATTTTTTTTTCCTCTACCTTCCTAGGTTCTTCTGCTGGGGCCCTGTAAAATTAGCCTGAGAAAAGATTGATTAACAAGAGAAAAATCAAAGTTTACTCATGTGTGCATCACACTTACATACCTACTCAGGGATGAGCAACTCCAAGGGGTGGCTTGAACTTGGGGTCTGTATACTAACTTAGCAGGGGAGAGGGAGGGGGGAGAAAAGGCCCTCGTGGAAAAGCAAATGACTCTTTGGAAGGATAAATAGGCCCTTAGGAGAATAGATGATATGGTAGTTTGTGACAGTGTCTGTCTGGGTGAGGTGCTGGCTTCCTGTCCCCCGCCCCCTCCCCCAGGGAGGGGACTTATAACACTTGAGTCCTTTTGGGAGGCTCTGCTTTTAGGCACATAAGGGATCTCAGGAATCAAATGCCTCAGCTCGTAATAATTCTAATGTCAGTGTGGCCTACTTTGGGGTGGCATATCGTGATCCCCTTTATCTACCTTTAATGGAAAACGTCTATCTACGTGGAGCGTGCCTGAGGAACTCATAAAATAAGCAGGAAGCCAGAACGTCATGTAGCTGGGACTCATCATTAGTCATTTTTAAAGAAGTCTTGGGGCCTCTGTAGTAAAAGTGTTACCGAACGTTAGTCATCAAAGCGATCCTCTTTAAGGATTTTTGCACTGAGGGAAGAAAAGAATTCTGGTGTATGACGCTTACACTGTATCTATTCAATGAGGATTTAGTGCTTTATACATTGTAATGCATGACAGAATTATAAGGATGTGTTATCTTAACCTAACCAGTTTGTAGGTCTGGGGGGGTTTGGGAGATTCATTCACCCGGTTAAGATAAACAAGCCCCCTACTGCACACCCTGCCCCCCAGCACTCAGCCTGAAGCTGCCCGTGTGAGTGGCAGCCCAATCACCCAATCACAAGTCATCGCTTGCATCTGCCTTTGTGACTCTGGATTGGAGGCTCTTGTAAGAAACTTTCCTTTGTCTGAGTTTTTCTCCTTGTGGGGGCAGTTCCTCAGGTGCTCTGCAGAGGCCGCTTACTACTTTGAAATGATCTCCTAGGTCCTCCAACTTGAATTTTATGAATGCCGTATGGCCTGTATTTCAATCCAAATGACAATTTGTCTTGGTCTTTTCTAGATGCGGTAATAGACAAATGGGATGGAACAGATGGGAACTCTGTCCCCTGTGCTCAAAGAACCATCCTACGTTTTGTATCTGGCTGATCCAAAAACAAACGAAGTTAATTTCTCCCTTTAAGCAAATTCTTGTTTTGTTAGGAGGCAAAACAAACCTATTATAAAATATGTAACACATGAAAGATTTAAAGCACAGCCTGGTTGGAGGAGGCTGAACTGGGTTTTAGTTTTTGCCTGGCCATAGCCAGTTATGTGACCTTTACCAAGTCACAAGTGCTGTGGCCCAGGGTTCTTTGAAGTTCTCTGCAGAGTTACTCTTCCATGTTTACATTTAAGGGAGACAGTGGTCAGTAGCAGGAGGTTTTCCAGGGAGAGCCTCTCGGGAGGAACGCTTAAGGGAGATGGAGGGTGTGAGTTGGCCGAGGACGAGGCACTGCTAGGCAGGGGATCTGCATGAACGAAGGTAGGAAGGTAGGAATAAACAAAGACGTGGAGAAGACCAACTGGGAGCTGGCAGGGGGGCTATGAGAAAGGGTGGGCTGGGAGGTGAAGACGTAAGAAAACAGGCAGTGGTGGGAGAATCGAGGCAGTACACTGATTTGAAGGCAGTTCTGTCCATGGGCAAGTGGAGATTTAAGACCGAAGAAGGCTTGGGGGCCAATTACCCTTTCATGGTCTTATTCTATTTAGGAGATTGTTTTGGAAACTCTTTAGAATTATTGAGAACTCAGCAAGGCTGTCTGAAGCCTGTCTACAATTTCAGAGTGAAGTGAATTCCCTGTGCATCCTGTGTAAATGAACGCCCACCCTCGTTACTTCTTCACTCAGCTCTATTTTCCTTCTTAGCACATAGCACACTACCTAAAATTATGTATTTGTTTATTAGTTTTTTTGCCATTTAAAAAAATTGAAGTATAGTTGATTTACAGTGTTTCAGGTATACAGCAAACTGATTCAGTTATATAAATAAATATATATATATATAACATTTTCCATTATGGTGTATTACAAGATATTGAATATAGATAGTTCCCTGTGCTATACAGTAGGTCCTTATTGTTTATTTTATTAGTAGTTCGTATCCCAAACTCCTAATTTATCCCTCCCTCACCTTTCCCCTTTGGTAACCGTAAGTTTGTTTTCTATGTCTGTCAGTCTGTTTCTGTAGTAAGTTCATTTGTATCATTTTTTAAGATTCCACATATAAGTGATATCATGTGATGTTTGTCTTTCTCTGTCCTACTTGCTTCGCTTAGCATGATAATCTCTAGGTTCATCCATGTTGCTGCAAATGGCATTATTTCATTCTTTTTTATGGCTGAGTAATATTCCTTTGTATACATGTAGCACATCTTCTTTATCCATTTATCTGCTGACACACATTTAGGTTGCTTCCATGTCTTGGCTATTATAAATAGTGCTGCTATGAACATTGGGGTGCATGTATCTTTTTGAATTAGAGTTTTCGTCTTTTCTGGATATATGCCCAGGAGTGGGATTGCCGGATCATATGATAAGTCTATTTTTAGTTTTTTAAGGAACCTCCATACTGTTTTCCATAGTGGCTGCACCAATTTACATTCCCACCAGCAATGTAGGAGGGTTCCTTTTTCTCTACACTCTCTCCAGCATTTATTATTTGTAGACTTTTGGATGTTGGCCATTCTGACCAGTGTGAGGTGATATCTCATTGTAGTTTTGCATTTCTCTACTACTTAGTGATGTTGAATATCTCTTCATGTGCCTATTGGCCATCTGTATGTCTTCTTTGGAGAAATGTCTATTTAGGTCTTATTAGTTTTTTAAAAAATCTGCCTTCCTTGCTAAAAAGAAGGAACTTGATCTGTCTTTCCACCATTGTATGCCCAGCTTCTGGAACAGTGGCTGGCACATAGTAGGTTCTCAGTAAAAATTTGCCAAGGGAATGAACATATAATGGAGAAAATGACTTTGTTATTTCAGATTTACCCTTCCACTTTAGAAAAGCAAGTATTTATTATTAAGGGTATTTTAATGTTAATTATGTGTATTATAATTCATTCATTAATTCTTTCAACAAATATTTACTGAACCTTAAAGCAGTAAAAACAGATTTTATTCAAGACTATTGCAATAGGGGGAAAGAGACATTAGTACAGGACTGGGTTCAGTTCCAAATATGGGCATGGGCAAGTGGGAATTTGTAGCCAAGGAGTAGGGTGGGGGTCAGTGGATAGAAAATTACTAAGAGGCAACACCAAGGATAAGGGGAATTCTGGCTAAACGAACCTAGCAGGATTCTTGCTGAAGGCAGGCCAGGGTGATCACACATCACCTGGGGGATGGTGGAGAATGAGAAACTTGACTAGATATCGAGGGTAATCAGGTATTGAGGATGGCTAAACTCAGCAGGATTCTTGTTAAAATTGGACTACATAGAGATGAACATAGAAACCCAAAAGTCAAGCCTAGCTGAAGAAGAGTTCAGAGAGCCTGAGCAGAGTTTGGTTAATGAGAGAATCTTTGCCAGGTGACAATCTCTGTTTTGGGTCCTGGGGATATAGCAGTGAGCAGGACAGGTAGAGACCCACACTGCCTTCACTGAGCTCACATTGAGACCAACAGCTATCAGACAACTAAATACAAGACTGTTTAGCTGCAACTGTGGAAAATGCCACTATAGAGATTGTGGTTGGATAACTAAACACAGTGGCTGCACCACAGTTGTGCAAAATGCTATCATGGCAAAATACAAGTGCTAACAGGGGACTTTGATCTGTTAGATGGAGGGGGATGGGTCGGGGGTGCTTCTTAGGAAATGATGCTTCAACTGAATGTGAAGGTGGATTTGCTTGTTAAGTAAAGTGGTGGGGAGGGAAAGGAGTCATCTAGGCAGTGAGGACAGAATTTGCAAATCTGGAAGGAACAAAAAGGGCCAGTGGGGCCAGTATGCAGAGACCAATGTGGAGGGGAGAGGGTGCATGAGGAGGATGTCGGAGAGGTGTCACAGGCCCCGAGGCCTGTTCAGGGATTTGGGATGTTACCTGAAGAGCAACTGACACATACACACTACTATATATAAACTAGATAACTACGAAGGACCTACTGTAGAGCACAGGGAACTCTACTCAATACTATGTAATGGCCTATATGGGAAAAGAATCTAAAAAAGAGTGGATAAATGTATTTGTATGACAGATTCACTTTGCTGTATACCTGAAACTAACACAACATTGTAAATCAATTCTATCCCAATAAAAAATTTTTTTTAAAAAAAAGAGCAATTGAAAGCCAGTGCAAGGTTTTTGCAAAGTGAGGGAGTGTTAGGAACATAGGGTCCTTCATTCCTCTAGCATCATCATCACAAGAGATTTCTCACACAGCATGCTAAAATCATCGTGTATATCCAGAGTCATGAAGGAGCTCAAAGAACCCTTTTTTGACTTCATTTCTATTTCTTTTTTTTTTTTTTGCGGTACGCGGGCCTCTCACTGTTGTGGCCTCTCCCGTTGCGGAGCACAGGCTCCGGACGCGCAGGTTCAGCGGCCATGGCTCACGGGCCCAGCCGCTCCGCGGCATGTGGGATCTTCCCAGACCGGGGCACGAACCCGTGTCCCCTTCATCGGCAGGCGGACTCTCAACCACTGCGCCACCAGGGAAGCCCTCTATTTCTTTTTACTGTGAGTATTTCGACCTCTCAAACAGACTGTGAACTCCCAGGGGCAGGGGACTTATTTATTGTTTGTATCTTCAAAGCATCACAAAGAGTTCTAGCTGTGCGTAAGTGCTCTGTCAATGCAGGAAGGGTAAGGAAAGTGGATAAACAGTTTCTTTCTGGGGGGTGACACAATTTGCCTGGCTTTCCAACAGAAGTGATGGCTCTGATCCAGGCTAACAACATTAAAAGAAGTGACCTAAATTGTATTTTAGCCTATTGAGAACAGTAATTTTTAGGTCATTTTAAATGAATGAATGAATGAATGAATTTATTTATTTATTAGGCTGCATTGGGTCTTCGTTGCTGCGCACGGGCTTTCTCTGGTTGCGGCGAGCAGGGGCTACTCTTCGTTTTGGTGCGCAGGCTTCTCATCGCGGTGGCTTCTCTTGTTGCCAAGCACGGGCTCTAGGCGGCGCGAGCTTCAGTAGTTGCGACGCGTGGCCTCTAGGGTGCAGGGGCTTCAGTAGTTGTGGTGCATGGGCTCAGTAGTTGTGGCGCATGGGCTCAGTAGTTGTGGCGCATGGGCTTAGTTGCTCCGTGGCATGTGGGATCTTCCTGGCCCAGGGATTGAACCCATGTCCCCTGCACTGGCAGGCGGATTCTTAACCACTGCGCCACAAGGGAAGTCCCTAGGTGACTTTTTAGATATCAGTTTGGATTACAGATTAATGACATTAATTGCTAGCTTGAAAGTTCTGGCACCTGCACTTTCCTTAGTCTTTTATTATTACATTGAATCAATGTATAGAATACAGTATAATCTTCCAAGGGGTATAAAAAAAGTGGGCTTCCAGCAATGATCATTCATATTTTAATTATACTGAGCAACATTTTAATGCATGAGATTATACTAAGCACGTATGAAAATGGTGGATTTGTGAGAGGGTGATAATCCTAAAGTTTGTTTCTTCTTCTGATCACATTTTCATGAGGCATTTATTCAAAAGTGAAATCTCTTTCTGTTCAATATTTCCTTGAAATATTTCCTCATCTCCTTTCAGCTTCTTTGATCCAGTTTCAAGAACAAATCTTAAGGAGATGGAAGCAACCTAAGTGTCCATCATCGGATGAATGGATAAAGAAGATGTGGCACATATAGACAATGGAATATTACTCAGCCATAAAAGGAAACGAAATTGAGTTATTTGTAGTGAAGTGGA
>NC_041219.1:36619792-36630451 GCF_002837175.3 Physeter macrocephalus | reverse complement strand
GGGTGGGAGGGAGCCGCAAGAGGGAGGAGATATGGGGATATATGTATATGTAAAGCTGATTCACTTTGTTATAAAGCAGAAACTGACACACCATTATAAAGCAATTATACTCCAATAAAGATGTTAAAAATGAAAACAAAAACAAACAAAAAAAAGGACAAATCTTAAACTCATGAAACTGCTAATTCTAGAGATTTTAGTACTAATCCTGACATAAAAAGAGGGTTCTTGTGATGTATATTCCCTACTACCTCTGACACAGACCGATCTTATTTTTTTGTTCTCCTTCTCTGATAAGTGCTTAAATCCGCCTATTGAGAAATCATTACAGTGGGAGGAAAAAGCAGAAATGTGGCTTTTCATATTCTATCAGCTGAGGGTTCTATATGGAATTGTTTATTTTGGATGAAGTATGGTAGATGAACATTATGTTACTTCCTTCTCCCTGGGATTCTTTTATAGAAGGCATATCAAGCATTTCAGTCACATTTAGAAGGAAGAAATTAAACAAAGGCTCTACAGGGTACCTTTCAGTGGGGTGAGTCAGTCCTTTTTTCCTCATTTGATTTTAAAATGCTTGGCTCAGCCAGAGTCCTCTTCTCTATAGCAGGGGGTTCCTTAATCTAAAAAGTCAGGTAAGTGATACAGACAAACTTTACATTTTCATTTTAACTTAAGCATATATATGTAATTCTTTACCTAAACTTAAAAATTTGGAGTTAAGGTCTTTGCTTTTAATGGGTCCTCTGATTGGAATTGGATGTCACCTTTCTCAAAATGCATCACACACAATTTCTAGTTTTGGTTTCTGTAAGGTAAGCACTTAGGCAATTGTGATGCTTCTGGACAGGATACTTTTGATTGCTACCTTTTCCCGCCTTAAATCGTTTACAGTTTTCTTGTTCGCTCACAATTTGAAAGAATTCCAAAGCATTCAGCCTGTGTTTCATAGAAAACAACTCTTTCATTTCACCCTCATATCTTCCTAGCTTGTACCATACTAAATTCAATTACCAAAATTAGACTAACAAGTTGAGTTGACTCGTGGTCATGCTAGGACCAATGCTAATTAGGAGCCGAAGTATGCCTGCGCAGTAGGGATGAACCTGCTAGCTGCAGGCATTTAGTGTGCCCTGGGCATCAGGTAGAAAGTTTTGCAGAGGAAATAGAGGGCCCTATTTAATAAATAGAGGGTTAAATAGAGGGTTCATCCAGCAGTCTGTTTTATGTCTGTTAGCAGAGCTTCCTTTTTACTTGTTGTGTGTGTTGGATAATTTTTAACAGGTTATGTATTTGTAAATTCTCTTGGTTGCAGGAAAATGTCAAATATCCCTTATAAGCTTAGAAAACTTTTAAACCTGGAAGGGACTCTAGAGATTACTCAGCTGTCTTAAAGCTGAGGAAATAGCAGATATGTCATATGACTTAGCCCAGTACAGGGGATCTGAGAACCCTATCAGTTAGATAATAGAATCATTGAGGCTCAGAAAGACCAAGTGACATTTCAGAACTTTGCAGTTAGTAAGTAGTAGACTTATGACTTGGAACCCAGTCCTCTGACCCTAAATCCTGTGCTCTTTCTACCCTTCGTGGGCTCCAGGAGTTTGTGGTCTTGTTGGGATGATAAGCACATAAAAGAGAACTGAAATCCAATGTGATATGTGTGGTGACAGACATTGGTAGAAGGTGTGGGAGGCATATAAAAGAGGCAACAAGTAAACCTTTCCAGAGAAAGGGACCTGGCTGTGAGTCCTGACAGGCGTTTGTCCGGTAAAGAAGGTGAGGAAGAGCATTTCAAGCAAGAAAGAATAGCATGAACAAAGGCGAGGGAGGGTGAATTAGGGGGCTGTGAACCTCTGGAATGGGGAAGGTTGGGAGGTGATATTGGAGAAGTCAGCAAGGTTTAGGGCATGGCAAATCTTGTCTGCCATTGTAAAGGGTTCATCAGAGGAGGTGCTGTAGAATTTCCAGCACTAAGCGTGAGTAGATTAGCATGTTGGTTTTCTTTTTCTTTTTTTTTTTTACTTTTTGGCCGAGCCGTGCGGCATGTGGGATCTTAGTTCCCTGACCAGGGATCGAACCCACGCCCCCGGCAGTGGAAGCACAGAGTCTTAACCACTGGACCGCCAGGGAAGTCCGTAGATTTGCATTTTAGATCCAGTACTCTTGTGGCTGAATAGAGGATGGAATTGGTCGAGAGGAGAATGGAGACTCTCCTGTGTTAACTAAGAGAGGACAAGACAAATGGAGAGAAAGTGGTGTATTTGTGATTTAGTCAGTAAATCCAGCAGTGTGTGATTGGATAGCAGGTGAGGGAAAGGGAACAGTCTGAGGCCTTCCCCAGTTTATGGCTATACCCGTGGCCAGTGCAACTGGGTGGATGGAGCTGTCGGCAGGAAGCACAAGGTTGAGAGGTGGGATGGGAGCCGTGATGAGCTAATTTGGGGCCTGTTGATTTGAATCTCTTATCTGAGTGGAGATGTTCAGTAGGCAGAAGAATATATGAGTCTAGTGCTTAGGAGCTAGCAGACTGAGCTGGAGAAAAACATTTGGGAGTCCTTAGTACACACATGGTGGCCAAACCCTGTAGAATAGTTGAAAGAGCCAAGAAGAATAAAAGACAAGATCATGGCAGGAGATAGAACTTGGGAGAATGCTGTACAGTATTTAAGGAATGGGCAGAGGAAAAAGTTGTAGCAAGAGATGAGGAATGGCTCTAGAAGTAGGCAGAGAATCAGTAAAATCATGGAAGCTAAGAAAGGAGAGGGCTGACCAGGGATAAACTCCATGCACCTATGGTCACCTCATCTATGACAGAGCAGGCCAGAATATACAATGGAGCAAAGACAGCCTCTTCAATAAGTGGTGCTGGGAAAACTGGACAGCTACATGTAAAAGAATGAAATTAGAACACTCCCTAACACCATACACAAAAATAAACTCAGTATGGATTAGAGACCTAAACGTAAGGCCAGACACTATAAAACTCTTAGAGGAAAACATAGGCAGAACACTCGTTGATATAAATTGCAGTAAGATCATTTTTGACCCAAATCCTAGAGTAATGAAAGTAAAAACAAAAATAAACAAATGGGGCCTAAGGAAACTTAAAAGCTTTTGCACAGCAAAGGAAACCGTAAATAAGATGAAAAGACAACCCTCAGAATGGAGGAAAATATTTGCAAACGAAGCAACTGACAAAGGATTAATGTCCAGAATATACAAGCAGCTTATGCAGCTCAATATCAAAAAAATAAACAACCCAATCCAAAAATGGACAGAAGACCTAAATAGACATTTCTCCAAAGAAGACATACAGATTGCCAACAAACACATGAAAAGATGCTCAACATCACTAATTATTAGAGAAATACAAATCAAAACTACAATGAGGTACCACCTCACACCGGTCAGAATGGCCATCATCAAAAAATCTTGGGACTTCCCTGGTGGTGCAGTGGTTAAGAATCCGCCTGCCAATGCAGGGGACACAGGTTTGAGCCCTGGTCTGGGAAGCTCCCACATGCTGTGGAGCACCAAAGCCCATGCGCCACACTACTGAGCCTGCGCTCTAGAGCCCATGAGCCACAACTACTGAGCCTGTGTGCCACAACTACTGAAGCCCGTGCACCTAGAGCCCGTGCTCCGCAACAAGAGAAGCCATCACCATAAGAAGCGCGCGCACCACAACGCAGAGTAGCCCCCACTCGCCGCAACTAGAGAAAGCCCACGCGCAGCAGCAAAGACCCAATGCATCCAAAAAAAGAAAAAAATCTACAAACGATAAATGCTGGAGATGGTGTGGAGAAAAGGGAACCCTCTTACACTGGGATGTAAATTGATACAGCCACTATGGAAAACAGTATGGAGTTTCCTTAAAAAATTAAAAATAGAACTACCATATGACACAGCAGTCCCACTACTGGGCATATACCCAGAGAAAACCGTAATTCAAAAAGACACATGCACCCCAGTGTTCATAACAGCACTATTTACAATAGCCAGGTCATGGAAGCAACCTAAATGTCCATCAACAGAGTAATAAAGAATATGTGGTATATGTACAATGGACTATTACTCAGCCATGAAAAGGAACGAAACTGGGTCATTTGTAGAGACGTGGATGGACCCAGAGAGTGTCATACAGAGTGAAGTAAGTCAGAAAGAGAAAAACAAATATCGTATATTAACGCATACATGTGGAACCTAGAAAAATGGTACAGATGAACTGAGACACAAACGTAGAGAACAAACGTATGGATACCAAAGGGGAAAGGGGTGGGTTGGGAGGAATTGGGAGACTGGGATTGACACATATACACTATTGATACTATGTATAAACTAGACAACTGAGGGGAACATATTGTATAGCACAAGGAGCTCTACTTCATGCACTGTAGTGTCCTAAATGAGAGGGAAATCCAAGAGGGAGGGGATATATATATATGTATGGCTGATTCATTTTGCTGTGCAGTAAAAGCTAACACAACATTGTAAAGCAACTATACTCCAGTAAAAATTAATCTAAAAAAAAATGGAGAGGGCTGAGAGCTGACCACCAGATCTAGAATAGACGATTGCATTTAGCAACATAACGGCCACAGGGAACTCTCAGTTTTGGTGGAATGGTAGGGACAACAGCCTGTGTAAGAGGGAACAATGAATCTGTTCCCTCTACGCGAAGGTGGGGTCTGCAACGGCTCAGCCCCTTGAATTGGTAGAGTGAGCTCATGCAGTACTGGGGGCGATGACAGAGGTCATCTGCAGCCAGGTGCCTCTGAGCAGACTAGCCGATGGTCTCAGTGAAGAGGGTGAAGGGAAAGAGCCATTCCCCACCCCCCACCCCTCATAACCTTTTATTGTTTTCTGTAGGGCAGAAACTGAAGACACATGGAAACATCCCACTGCAACCTTTTACTCCATTTGGGACAATGATTGACAACTTTCTCCCTCCCGTCTGTTTATAGACACACATTTACTGAAAGAACGAGCAAACAAGCTTAATTTCTCAAACTGAAGGACTTCTGACAAACTTTAGACATGGCGTACTTATCAAACAAAAAGAAACTTTCAACAGAGAACCTTGAAATCCTGCATAATCCTCCTTCCTCATTACACATTGGCAGCCTGTCTTCTGGATGGAGAATATAGGCTGTGATTGTCTCCACTTCTTTACCCATTTGCTCCCAGCACAGTGGGGAAGCTCATTGTTGGGCAGGGTCCACAGAGTCTGGACTCATTCAGGGACACTCCCTGAGGTTCTCCACCAACATCTGCGATTTTCCTTGTTACCTGGTGACAACAACCTGAATTATAGTTGTGGGCCCCGGGGAGGAAATGAACACAGGACTGGCGTTGTAAAAATCTACCTGTTAGTTGACAGCAAATATAATACGAAGCAAGAGGAATAGGCTTCAATTTCAGTAGAATAAAGATTAGAAAAAGTTGTACTTTAGAAGATTACTTAAAAGGGCAGTGGACTGTCTGGATAAAATATCTTTCTTTTTCCAGAGGAAATAATAAAGATACTACTTTATTTTTTAATATTAAGCACTGAAAAAAAGGGGGAAACTAGGAAAACTTACCATTTAAAATCTGAGAACAGATTTTTCAAGGAAGTTAGTTAGTGGGACCTTCCCTCAGTCTCATCCCCAATTCGCACTACCTTGGAAATAGGGTAGGTGTGGCTGTCCAGATGTAGAAAATGGAAAAGATAACAGTTGGTTCCTGTCTAGCTGTGGTTTTATAGAAAAATCTCCTAAGGAACCAACGTGAGAGGGAGAACAGTGTTCTCGTTTCCCGCTTCTAGAACTTATGGTCCTTGGATCTAGGGACCTGGGTTTAAATCCCAGTTCTGCTATTTTCTGGGCTTGTGGACATAAACTCTCTGAGTCTCAAGTTTCTTAGTAGCTAAAAGGGGATAATCATCTCTGCCTCTAGGGTTATTCTGAAGATTTAATGAGATGTTATATGCAAAACAACCAACAGACTCTGCAATTAAATATTAGGTCCCCTCCTCGTCCAGAATGAAGATTTGAAGTGGGAAGGAGGTTCAGTGACCTCCTTCCTATGGAAATGAACTCATCCTGGACTTTCCTCTTCTCTGGGTTGAAAGGACTGACCTGGCTGGGAGGTGCTGTCCAGCTGGTACCGACCCTGAGGGAAGATGGGGTGGACTGGGGTTGGCCTGAGCTAAGAATGTCCTTTCCTGGCAACTACTGTGCTTGCTGCCAGAAGGAGATAGGTTGTGTTCAAGAAAGTTCCGAGGTCAAAGCTATCAGTACAGGTCCAGATGGTTCATGAGGGTGCCACGGTGTGTGGCCAAGAGGGGTGTGTGGGGAGCACAAGCATGCAACAGCGTCTGTCGGGCATCAGCAGCTGGTCCGGGTGACAGTCTCAATCTCCCAGCAAGTCAGAGCCTCGTAAAGGGCCTTCAGGCAGAACGAACAGTCTGCGGGCCTGGTTATTGGCATCCAGAGGAACTCTGAGAATGAGTTCTTGCCTAGCCAGACCTGAGACATTCTGACTCTATTCTTCTCCACTTTACCTTTTAAGGTCTGTTAAGGCCAATGCTACGTGGTCATCCTGAGCTGGGTAATTCACAAGTGCTTTCTGCTGAGTTACGTTGGGGCAACTGAGAACCTCAGAGAGAGTCATGAGAATAATTCAAAAAGAAGAAAAATAGCCACTGATTGCTAAGTGGAGCCAACAGCTGGAACTCCCCTTCAGATTTTCAGCAGAAGCTGTGGGCAATGTGAGATCTGTGCTATGACCCATGAAGCAGAGCTACAAGAGAGAACATCTCTGCAAACAGAAGCCGTAGCGTGGATCCTCAGAAGGACAATCCGGTATGGGATGAAGAGGCAGCCTAGCATAGCTGTAAAGGGCATGGGCTTGTGGATGAGGCTGACCCAGGATCGTTCTACCACAAACTGGAGTGACTTACTTGACCTCTTTCAGTTTTCTCATCTTTAAAAGTCAATTAATGTGCACAAAAAATTCTCTGGAAGGATACACGTTTTAGGAGAAGACTGCACAGATGAAGACCGAGATGGGAGAGACAGTTTTTACTTCATACCTTTATACATTTTCATTTTTGAATCATGTGGATATGCATCCTATTAAAAAGAATAAATGACAAAAATAAAAGACACGTGATGATAGTTTATACCTTGCAGGATAACACAGGCCTGATAGATAGTACTCAGCTAATTTGCAGTGTTTATTATTATTAATATTAATACAGGGATGCTGGCTGGGTCATCTGCCAGTGTTTTTTACCTTTAAATACCCAGCAGTCTCTTATCATGTATCCAGATTGATGCCCTACATGCACCGGACTTACATTATGTTTATAATCAATGGTATAAATTTAGCCCCTTAAAAGTAGTCATGTAGGGACTTCCCTGGCGGTCCAGCAGTTAAGACTCCACGCTCCCAATGCAGGGGGCCCGGGTGTGATCCCTGGTTAGGGAACTAGATCCGCATGCGGCAACTAAAGATCCAGCAACTAAAAGATCCGGCACGTGGCAGTGAAGAATGAATGAATGAATGAATAAATAAATAAATATTTTTTTAAGAAGCAGTCTTGTAAATGGGTGAAATGAATAAATGAGTGCCACTTGCAAATTGTAATTTTTTTTTCACGCATTTTAGAGAATTACATTAAATTATTGACAATGGCACATGGCACTGTATAATGAACACCTATATACCCTTTATCTTTAGTTAACCAACTGTTAACATTTTGGTCATACTTATGTTTTCTTTCATATACACACATACACATGCATACATATATATATATTTTTTTCTGGACGATTTGAAAGTTAGTTGCAGATGTGACACTTTTATCTCTAAATACCTCAGCATGTGTCTTCTGAGAACAGGACATTCCCCTACATAACCACACTACAATTATCAAACCCAGGAAATTTAACCGTTACCATTAACCAAGAGTATCATCTAATGTACAATCCATATGCAAATGTTCCCAAGTGTCCCAGTAAATGTTCTTTATAGCTGTTTATTTTTTGATCCAGAATTCTGTTGAGTATCTTCCACTGCATTTGGTTGTCTCCTTTAGCCTAGAACATTTAAGTAGGGCTTGTTTTGCATTTCACGACACTGACATTTTTGAAGAGCCTAGGTCAGTTTCTACCCTACCCTCCCTGCCCCAATGTCCTTCAGTTTGTATCTGTTTTCTGATCATTAGACTCAGGTTAAATGTTTTTGGCAGGAATACTACAGCAGGTGATGTTCCAATGCCACCTTTTATAAATGTTTTTTTATCCTTCTCTTTTAAATGTGTGAAGCCAGGAGTCATTTAAAAAAATTCTAATATTCTTATTTTCAGATATCCACCAGGTCAATTATTGATAAGTGACTCTTGTCATCAAGTCATGATGGAGGCTGTGGGCTATTTGTACAGATCGCTTGATTTAATAAGGGCCACCTACCTGGGATCTTCTCATTCATCGATCCTTGGAATCCTGCAGTGAGTTTCTATTCTATGTCTCAACAAGAAATATGCTTCAGATTATTCATGTTCTATAAATGACCTCTTGACAAGTTTTGATCCTTTGCAGCCTCCTGAGGGAAACTGAGTGGATCCGGGGTAGGAGATGTTGGCCTCAAGGCATGAGCCAGCAATATTCTGAGGGTCCCAGGAATGGCGCCTCATTATGGGAGCACTTGCTTAAGTTAAACTGTCACAGCGCTCAGAGTTCTGACACAGTGAGCTCGGCAGTGTGCACCAGGGCAGATAAGCTACAGGGGGCTAAAAGCTTGGACATGGTGCCTCATACAATTTCAGATAAATCAAAATATGCTTCAGGACAAGGGAAAAAGTTCTTGAGACCCATTATTTCCGTTTCTGCTGAGGAAAAGACCTGACTGAAGACACAAAGTAATGTTGCAATACGGCATGAAAGTTTGTTCCTCTAAGATTTTATCTTTGGGTAAAATGGATGGTGCAGTAAAGCTTTCACAGCAAAGGATTTTGTCAGCTAAAAGCGAGAGTGAAAAACGCCAAATTACCGCAGTTTACCAGCATCACCTGCTAGGGTCTCTTAGCACAAATAATCCCTGGGAATCCTTATCTGAGCTCATCTCAGAGAAGTGGCTTTTTCATAGCCCAGATTACTGTTCAATTTCTCAGAAGTGTTTTTTGCAGAGAAGATCTCAGTTTGAAACAAAATTGATGAAGACCTCAAATGATACTAATGAATAAAAATTATCATGGGCTCTTCTGTGTCAGTAATTTTTTTCTACTTGTCTTTATTTAGAACTCTTTGATGAGATATTTTCTAATCAAGAAAATAAGGTGATAATCAAGGTTATTGGGATTTTATTTATTTTTTAGCCGCTTAAAATATTTTAACAGATTGTAGCTAAAAAGAAAATTTTTTAAGTGATTCATATTTCTGTTGTAGGTAGAAGAATGTTGCTCTCACAGTGTTCCATATCTAAAAATATATGGAAGCAATGTTATTAAAGTTCTAATTGTGTTAACTTTTACTATCATTTATCTGTGAATTTATGACTTAATGTTTCACGTGAACAAAATTTGCAATTGCTGTCACATCTTTTTAAAGTAACATGAATAAGAAAAGATATAAATTCAAGTAAACTAAAACCATAAGTAAGTTTAAAGTACTAGAGTCCATGGATTTGATATCATATCTGTTTTAAACATTGTAATTGCCTTTCTTTTATCAGTGATTTGTAAGATATTACCTATTAACTGTTTAGGATTACTTACTGGCTTCTTTCTTATCACCCAACTAAATCCTACCTATTACTTTAGGAATCCAAGTGGAAGAATGGGCTCAGCTGTGTGACTTTAAGAATGCTATGTCGGGCTTCCCCGGTGGCACAGTGGTTAAGAATCTGCCTGTCAATGCAGGGGACACGGGTTTAAGCCCTGGTCTGGGAAGATCCCACATGCCGTGGAGCAGCTAAGCCCGTGAGCCACAACTACTGAGCCCACGTGCCACAACTACTGAAGCCTGCGCGCCTAGAGCCCGGGATCCGCAACGAGAGAAGCCACCGCAATAAGAAGCCTGCGCACCACAACGAAGAGTAGCCCCTGCTCGCTGCAACTAGAGAAAGCCCGGGCGCAACAACGAAGGCCCAATGCGGCCAAAAATAAATAATAAAATAAATAAATAAATAAATAAAATAAATTATATATATATATAAGAATGCTGTCACTTCGCTTCAGTTCCATCACTTATAAAATGGGAGAAATTATGGTGCTTACTTTTTAGGATTACTGAGAGGACTGCATGAGAAAATGCACATTGCAAGCCTTCAATAAATAGTTGTTACTGTCTGTCGTGGTCTAACCCAGAGCCCACCTTTTTCCATGAAAACATCTCCTGATCCCTCCAGCCCACAACTTAAGCATACACTAATGCTTTGGGTTATTTGTCTTAAATCGTGCCCCAGCTATTTCACAGGTGGTAGTGTGGTCTCCCAGGCAGACAACCAGCCTTGAGGGTTATTCATTGCACTCCACCAGTGCCCTGCTCCACCGTAACCACGGGGTAGCTCGGCAAGCTCTCGCAGTTCAGTGATTCCCAGACGGGTTCTGGGTGGGCCGCATCAGACTTTCCCGCAGGAGCCAAGTCTGACTTAGTCCACACAGAAATGTCG
>NC_041219.1:36555583-36619292 GCF_002837175.3 Physeter macrocephalus | reverse complement strand
GTGGGAAGATAAACACAGAGTAGGGCAGAAGGGGTGCTCTGTGGTCTGGAAGCGCTTGGTCTGGAAGCAGAGGGCAAGCTGTGGCCTGTCCCTTCTGACCCCAGCTTCCCACCCAAGTGCATGAGCCGTCTCAGCCTTCGTGCAGGGGCCAAGTGTGGCTGCTGTCTTGAACTTAGTACGTCACTAGCTAAAACCGGTTCCTTTCTTCCTTCTTAGTATCCCGTGGAAATCAGGAAGTATGAGTATGACCCAGACTTTGCAATCCGTGGACTGCATTATGATGTGCAGCGGGTAGGTTGAATTCTCATCATTTTTTACAGTTAAACATGCTCGGGAGTAAAATGTACATACTCTTGATGCTTTTCTTTGCTGAACGTGTAAATTGATTTTAAATTATGTTCTTTGGGGCTGAAGAGCTAAATTATCCAAAACGTCTTTGGATGAAGTCTTTTTCAAGAGACTGTATTGGAAGAGCATGAATGCATTTAGCCACTGGGAGATACTTGCTTATTTCCAATAGTCAGTCATTTCCAACATTATGAGGACAAGGTGGTTGTCATATCTCTTTTTTTTACAGACAGGCCATTTCCTTAATGAGGAACTCAGCAAGCAAACCTTTCAGAAACATACAGGATGCTCCTTTGTTTACGACAACTTGATGTTGATAGGATTTATAATGACACCTGGCATTTTCATTAAATATGCAAGTTGTTGTACATTATTTACCTGTGTGTGTGCTTGTGTTTTTGAAGGCAGTCTTGATGAAGATCGATGCTTTTCATTACATCCAGCTGGGAACTGTCTACAGGTAAGAGTGAGAGGAGGTAAATTTAATTTACCCAAAGTAACCAGGTGGCTTTGGGTTTCAAGACCCCCTGAGTGTTTAGTGACGGGAGGGCCGCAGTGTGTGTATCTGTGAATCATTCACTCATTCCCCCACTCCCTCCCTCATTCAGGAACATTGATCAGGCCACTACCATGTTAGATGCTAATGGTTTGGCTTGCGAGGATGTCTTCAAGGAGCTCGGGATGTAGGTTGGAAGCCACACAAGTAGACCAGTGAGTGCAGTCCACAGTGACCCAGGTGATGATGGACGTGTGCTCAGCCATTAGGGAGCACGTTGGAGGACTCTGGGGAGGACGGGCTCTCCAAAGGCGATGGTGGCCACCTGAGTGAGGGTCCTGCAGAGGAGGTTTGGATGGGGAGGGATGGTGGGGGCAGGTTGTTGTTCCCACCATGGTAGTTGAGTGGTTTGGATATTAAGTCTCTTTTCCTCCTGTTTATTATTGATAGAATTAGTAGAAGTACTGAGCTCAGTGAGAAATCTTTGTAACTTTGAAATGAAGGGTTTTGTCTTTTCTAATTCTTAAATTTGTGGGTGGGATTTAGGAGTGTGGTTTGTATTTACATATATATTTGGTATTTTTCTTTCTGTTTCTAAATAATGTGCTTACACTTCTGTTTCCTAATTTATTAATTCTGGACATTGTCCCTGCTGTGAGGGCTGAGGATTTGGCTCTCCTGCACATGCACCCCCTTCTCCAGCCTCATTCTCCTAACCCTGTTGAGATGTCTCTCTGATTGTTTCACTGTTTGCATTATGACTCTGTAGGTCTTGTTCATTCTTAAGCCAGGTAGTGCACTGAGATCATTTTCTTTTACAGTGCTTGGTTTTTAGGTTTAATAATAACCTCATTTTTTATTTGCTTAGTTTTCTAGTTAGGTATCTCTAGTTTTTTCCTTAATGTTCCATCACAGATATCACACATATATTTATTTCCCCACAATTCAAATGTGTTACATAATCTCTCAGTTACTTTTTTTTTTGACTACCTCCTCCTGCTCTGATCTACTCTGATTGTTCATTCTAGGACTTCCATTTGCTACTTTCCCTGTTTCCTGGTTCCCATCTCTTCCTCTTTCTGGCTTTACTCCCTCATTCTGCTGGAGCACATCCTCCAGTAGCTTCTTGGCTCCGGATACGGCTGATTCTGGGGATCTGTGGTCGTTCATCAGTTCCTCTTGTTGGTGTCCCCTTGCAGGCCCCGTTCTCAACGTTGCTCAGTCAGGTGCCTCCTTCTCACCAACTGTTTGTTTTCCAAAAACATGTTGAAATGTCTTATATGCTGATGTCTTTGCACTCATTTCCTTTGATTTTGAGCAGTTTATTCTTTTACTGTCATTTTAATGGTGTTTCAAGAGGGAGAAGAGGTGGTGGTGGTGACGAGAATAATAATAATGTTAGTAATAATAAATAGCAACTAACAAATATTGAGTTTTGCGGTGAGACAGATACTGCCATAAAGGTTTTGAGTTAACTCATGTGATCCTCAAAATAATCTTATAAGGTAGGTACTATTATTGGTCCCAGAGATGTTCATTAGTACCTTGCCCAAGGCCACACAGAAGTAGAATTCAGACCCAGACAGTCTGGCTCCAGAGTCTGTGCTCTTGGCCTGTGTGCAGCAGGCATTTCTGAATGTATGAGGGTTAACTGGAAGTCCTCAGCAGATCTTTCAAATCTGTCCCTCCAGTTATGTTTCTACCCTCTGCTCCTGGACTCAGACGCTTATCCCGTCTCTCCTGGGCTCTTGTGGTTTTCTGCAGCGCAGTCCATCCTGGACGTAGTTGCTAGACTGATCTACCTAAAGCACTGCCTTCAACAACCCCTCTCTCTTCCGAAATCCTGGATGGCTCCCCACTGTCTGAAGAAGAGAGCCCAGATCTCTTAAATTTTCCACCAACCTTCTCTAAACGCTTAGCCTCCTCATCGGTCATACACACCTCCTTTACTTCCTGGATTGGTTAAGACTCTTGGTTGCAAGTCACTGAGACCCAACTCAAACTGGCTTTTAAAAAAACCCCAGTTTAGGCTCACCAGTTGTGTAGTCTAGGGACAGAGCTTGTTGCAGGTGTAGCTGGCTCCAAGGGGCCAGGTAGTGATTGTCAGTACTCTTTCCATCTCTTGGCGTTCCTCCTCTCTGGCTTAGCTCACAGCAGGCCCCTCCGCGTGGTGACCCCTGGCAGTACCAGGCTTCCAGCCCCAGCTCCGGGTCAAGGGGAGAAGGGGAGTTTCTCTTCCCAGCAGTTTCAGCCAGTCTCAGGGAGCGGATGCCGGGCAGGTGCAACAACACAGATATTCCTTTCCCCCGAGTTCTCCTTTCTCACTGCTCGGCATCTGTTCAGGCTGGCGTTCTTCCAGGATGTGGTTTTCCTTCTCCTCCGCTTCTTGAAATCTCACCCATCCTTCTGCATGGCTGACTGGTGTTGAGGCCTCTCCTCACCCTCTCAGCCTGACAGGGTCTTCCTCTCCTGTGGTCCCCCCCATCCTGTGGCTCCTAATTATCTTGTTCCTTCTTTTGCAGATAAATCATCCATCGTGTTAGGGGTGTGGACAGGGCTAGGCAGGAGGAGCTGCTGAGGCATTTCAAGGGGAAGGAGTGCTCAGGTTGAGGGCCTGGGAAGGTCGCTGGGGCCTCGGGGCTGAGAGGGGGTGTGGTAGCCAAAGCAGCCGGGGTGCGTGTGTGGCTCTGGAGTCCCACTTCCTGAGTGTGAACCCCAGCCCCATTGCTCACGTGTGGGCGGCCTCGAGCCAGTTATCGACCTGCTCAAAGCCTTGGTGTTTACTCCTCTGTAAAATGGGCGTGATTCCAGCACCCACCTGCAGGGCGGCCGGTCATTTGGACTAGAGCATGCTTGGAACAGCACAGGCAGGCAAAAATGTCACTCCTCTCCTCTCTCCCCTCCAAAGGGGTAACGAACGAGCAGGTGGCGGGGAAGAATGCTTGTGCCTCAGCCTCGTCCCTCTCTGATCCCCGCAGGGTCGCTGCATCGGGCCGGCTATCCCGCTGTGTGCGGGCTGTGTGCGTGAGCCCCGCTGGGCCGAGGGGCGGGCTGGCTCCCCGCCGCAGTCCTGTTTCATACCCATGTTTTCAGATCTTAACTGGGAACCTTGTGAAAAGCTAGGATTGTTCCCATCGTCGTCACAGCAGCAGAACTTGGATAGTACTTACTATATACCGGGTGCCGTTCTGTTTATAGCAACTCATTTAATCTTCTCAGTCGGTACCACCAGCAGGTGGGTACTGCTATTGCCCCCGCCCCCGCATTTAAAAAATGAAACTGACGCCCAAAGAGGTTAAATTACTTGCTCCTGGTCCAGGTAATCCCCCCAGCAGGTGAGGGAGCTGGGATTTGAACCCAGGGCGGACTCTTTCAGGTCTGTGCTCCTACCCTTCCTATTTCTCCTATGCATACAAGGCCATGTAAAGTTTTATTCTGATTTCAGTGCTGGTTTAGGCCGCATTCGGGTGCGGCCGACCGTCTGCCTGAGCCCGGCTCCGGCAGGCCTGTGTGCTGCTCTGTCTGCGTGTTTTGAGCTGGCATTTGGTTATGTGGGCCTTAAAGATGCAGCTTGTGTGGCCACGGGCCTGTGAACGTGTCTTAGAGGTGGCAGTGGCTCCCGAAGGACCGGGCAGCCCCTAGGGTGGGGACAGAAAAATAACTCCCCCGGCTGAATCCCTTTACCTTGTATATTCCCTTTCTAGGTGTCAGAGCCTTAGGGGTGTTCACTGCTGACTGCTGCTGCGGTAGCCAGAGCTGTCTTCCAGGGTCACTGTCTAGAATGATCTGGTTTAGTCCCAGTGTCTTTTCTGATTTCTGGAGCAAAGACAAAGGGAAGTCCAGTGCTCTTTTGTTTTCAAAGGCCAGTAGTTGTTTCAAGTTAATCAAGATGAGAGGCAAAATATCAATGAATCCGCTTGGCTATTTTTAAAATTAAGATAAGGGTAGAGAATGGAGGAAAGAGGCTGAAGTGATATTTTCATTAAAGTTACACGTCACATGTAAATTATGTTTTATACATAGTTTAATATTGGCCAAGTGTGATAAGCAACCTGTTTGTATTAGTGACTGAAATTCGAGTTGAATTGTTTATACGCCCATAGTAGCACAGCGTGGTGTTTCCGTCATTCACTCTGTGGTTTCCTCACCATTGGTGTCTGTTTCTCAGGTGCCTTCTCCTCTAGAGAAGGGGGTGGGGAGCAGATATTTCCCTTCACAGTTCTCTAGAGGGGCTATTCCAGGGGAGGAAGTCTGAGACCGTTAAATCCCACGTGAAAGCACCTGCTCACAGCACGGGTACCGGAGACAGGGGTGGAATCCTGGCCCGTCAGACTCCACTACCTTTTTTTCCCTCTCTTTGGAGGAGTTGGATTCATTTACAGATTGTGTTGCAGCCCCTGGAAGCAGGCAGATGGGGGATGTTACCTTGACTTGTTACACGTGGGGAGACGGGCCTTCAGTGTGATGCAGCATTTGGGGTTATTCCTCCCAGAGGTGGTGTCAGGCATCCTGACGTGGTGTTTAGTCCACTGGAGCCTGGCGTTTGACTTTTTCTGCCTCAGTGCTCACCTTCTTAAGGTAGAGTATCAGAGGGCAGGAGCATGATGGGGACAGACCAGCCTCTCTCTCCCTAATGTATTAAAAACAGTAAAAAAAAAAAAAAAAAAGAAACAACAAACCCCCAAAACTCACCCCAAAGCGGGTCATTAGGAGGCCACGTACCTTGCCGAGGGAAGCCGTGTGATGTGGTTGTTGAAGAGCCTGGGACCCAGTCCTGACCCACCACTTTCTACTTTGGTGACCTTGGGCAAGGTCTGTGACCTTTCCGTGCCTTGGTGGCTTCTGCTGGCAAGTGGGAAGCATAATAGTGCCTCCCTCCTAAGATCGCTGAGAATTAAGTGAATGACTGCGTGGAATTCATTTCTGGCATTCAGCAGGGGCCATGTGGTATGAGCTATTATTTTTCCTGCTCTCATTACCAGTAGAGTGGTGGTAGTAATAGTAGCAGCATCATGCCTGTTATTTATAGCAGTTACCGGTGGCACCTCCTGCCTCTTTGTGACAGCAGCGTCTTGCACCTCAGTTGAAAAATGCCGGCAGTTGCCAGAGGTCTGAAAACTACTGCTCTCTCTAGTTGATGCTAATTGCCTGTGTTACAGGCAGTTAAATGTGTGTGTAAATGTGTGACTTTTTTTCCTGAACGCAGGTTACAAAATCTTTTGTGTTAACGCCCTAGTCTTAATACCACAAAGTCATCTGCTTTACCATGGCTGTATTTTTATTATTTAGAATACGATATGCTTATTGAGCCAGTTATTCTCCAGTAACTTTGTGAATGCAAAAGCATTGAGAGAATTAAGAACAAATAATAGAGTCATTATTTCACTGATCACAATCACTGCCGCCTGTGATTTTCCCAGAGGCCTCAGCGTGGTCCCTGATGAAGAAGTCATTGAAATGTACGAGGGCTCCCACGTGCCTTTGGAACAGATGAGCGACTTTTATGGGAAGGTAACGAGAAATTATTTATTTAATTCAAGCAGCCTGTCTTTTTCCTTTTCGAAACGTGGCCTGGTAGCTTTAGGATCTTGAACTACTGGACTCTCTGCTCATAGGGAATCAGCAAGGACATTTGGGGTTGTGTTTTGAGAGACCCTCGACTTGAGAGAGATGGGTATGTTAGAGTCTCTCCTGGGTTCTTCCACGCTTCTCCTTTCTCAGCCCTTTCCCCCCTACCTGGTGAAGGCTCTGTACACCTTCCTTGTACCCCCTCGCTTGCCACCATCTCCCCGTGTGTGTCCCCACTTTCTGGATTAAGTCATTGGGGGCTATCGTACAGCAGCTGTCGCCTCCCCTGAGATTAAGGGCAGCACGTCACTTTGTGCCAAAGGGAAACCGCTGCTTTTCTAACTTTTGTGGTCCTCTTTGCTCTCCGAATTTTTGCTTCTTGTACTATTAGATGCGCTCTCTTATTTGCATTATCAAAATGCAGTGAAGATGCCCAAACAGCTGGTAAACTTAGTCTTATAAATCACAGGTGTTCAGAGAAAGGCTCTTTTCCGAACTCCCATGTGGGCTGTGGGTGCTCAAATTTGGGAGAGTTAGTGGCTTTTTATGCCCTTCCATGGGCAAGAATCAATTTGCTGGCTTTCCTCTGTGTGTGATGAAAGCGTGTGAGCTTTAAGGTGGATGGAGCCAAAGGAGAGGAAAGGGAAGGGTGGTTAGACTTTGGCGGGGGACATCAGGGCATTTCCTTGGAAATCCCACTTACACTTAGAGTGAGACGTCAGCTCTGCCGTGAATGACAAGAAACAAGGTGAATGTTTTTACTTTTTCATTATTAGAATTCTCCTTGCCTTGTGGGGAGGGAGCCAGATGTTGACGACCAGAATCCCCTGGGTGAATGTAAAGTCTCCTGTGGTGTTGGCTCCCTTGCTGAAGCCTTCCTCCCTGCCTGCAGAGTTCCCACGGAAACACCATGAAGCAGTTCATGGACATCTTCTCCCTGCCCGAGATGACCCTGCTGTCCTGTGTGAACGAGTACTTTCTGAAGAACAACGTTGACTATGAGCCTGTGCACCTGTACAAAGACGTCAAGGTGGTGTGGACGTGGGCTGCCGTGACGCGGCACCTCTTCTACCTGCCCAGCAGGAGTAACAGAATCCCTGGCCTCCCTTGTCGGCTGGGTCTTTGAAATCATCCTTTGCTTGGGATCTCTTTTATTTGTGGTTTAACCCTGAAAAATCCTAAGAAAGATGTTATGTTAGGAGAATTGGAAGTAAGTTAAATTGGCTGTTAAAAGAAGAGGGTACTTGCTATCTGGATTTCCATGTGCGTATATACACACATCATTTACATGACTTTGTGTTTAGGTATTTTAATTTACATTCATATTCACCTGTGTCTATAGATATATTCTTTAAGCTGTCTGAACCTTTTTTCAGTACTTAAAAATATGTTTATATATTGCTTATTTAATATATATTTTTAATACATATTTCTAAGCATCTATTTATATATATATATTATTTAAATATCTGTATTTTTTAAAGATCCATATGTACATACTACAGTGTTTTTATTATGTGTTCATGACTAATTTTAAGTATTGACTGCCCTGAATCATGGGTTTTAAGAAGATATAGGATGAATGAACAGTTTCTCAATAGCAGTCTGGTGTTATTTGAACTAAATTTAAATATTTAGTTTTGGTTCTCCGTTTTGCTCACACAAATACTTCATCTTTAAGAATCTTTAAGAATCACTGGTAGTTATGTAATCCTTAGCATTCATGAGGAAAGATGTTTCCTAGAAAGTTCAGATTTTACTCTGAAGCATCACTGCCGCTAATAGTGAACACACATGTAGAGTTTACTGTGTTCCAGGCACTATTTTTCTGAATGCTTTATGCATATTAACTAATTAAATCCGCACAAGAATGCCCTGAGCTCTTATCACCTTCCTTTTACAGATAGAGAAATTGAGGCACAGAGAGGTTGAGTAACTTGCCCAAGGACATCCAGCTAGTAAGTAGCAGAGCCTGGATTTCAGGCCAGGAAGGTGGCCTCCGGCTTGCTCTTAACCACTGCCCTCTGCCGATGCGCAGCTGAAACAGGCCTGTGGTGGAAGATAACTGAGGTTGAGTTTACAGTCCAGAGGTGCTCATTCCCGACGATAAGCACCTACCAATTTTCTAAGGCTTGTGGCCCAGTTTTTCTGCAGCCCAGTCCCCTGCTACAGACTCCAGAAAGTTGCCATGTGCCGCCAGGAGTGCCCATCTATGTAGTAGACCTGCTTAGAGCTACCTGAGAGCGGGGCTGTGCTCTGAGACCTGCCAGGCATCAGGCTGCCATGCCGCTGGGCTTTTCCTCGTGTCTGCCGGCTGGACCACATCTCTGCCCGAGTTCCGAGCTCCTTGACAGTTCCTTGCCTCTTTGGTAGCACTGAAGAGAGGAGGATGCTATCATTGTTCTCTGCCCAACAGAACCTGCTGCTGGGGTCCAGGGACGGGTGCAAAGATGAAAAGAGCAATAATTCCCCTTGTCCGGATGACCTGGAATTATTTGATCATGATACTGCATATAAATGACTGTTTATCCTGTGGGACTTTATTCAGAATTGTTCATACAAATTACCTCCTCCAAGTGGCTTTTTTGAAAATTGCACTGGAAACTGCTGCTATCACCATGGAAACTTAAGTTTCTTCCCAGGGGCCACCTGTGATAAATGGACCAGAATTTAGATTTCATTTAGTGCTTGGGTTGCCAGGCTTCTGCAGACAGACATTATCCTGAAGGCCATTTCGCTTGTCCTCTTACTCAGACTGTCTCAGTTATACTCTGACTGATTAAAAACGTATCTTTTGACAGGATTCAATTCGGGACGTGCACACCAAAGGAATCATGTACAGAGCAATTGAAGCAGATATTGGTATGTACCGGATGTTATCGTGAAGATCAGCCTTTCCCTTTGCTACGTAATTACGCAGGCATTTTACTCTCACTCCAGGTGCTGAGCAGGGGCTGTAGTACCTCTTCTGAGTGCAATGCAGGGACCTTGCATCCTTGCGCCTTAGATGTCTCCCTCCCCTTTGTCTCAGAACTTGACATAATCCTGACTGGAAAGGAGAGAAGCTGGCAGCTGTAGCCACTTAGTTTTTTCCACTTAGAGTGAAGAGGCAGGGTGTTGGTTACTGATGCACCGGGTACCAATATACTGCCTCGAACCAAGCTTTCTGAAGGCTTTTCTCCCCTCAAGTGCCCTAGACAGTGCTGGAGCCATCTGCCCCATTTAGGAAGTGCTTGCAGACTGACTGACTTCACCCTGAAGCTCTGTGTGCATTTTTCTCTTGCTCTTTAGAAAAGTACATCTGCTACCCTGAGCAGACCCGTGCAGTGTTGGCCAAACTGGCTGATCACGGCAAGAAGATGTTTCTCATCACCAATAGCCCCAGTAGCTTTGTGTAAGTTCTTCTGTGATTCCTGGCTAGTTTCTGGCTCACTTCCTGTATTCCATGTATTTTGATAGTTGGAAATTCGAAAGAAAAAGTTGCAAGAATAGTTAATCCCTGCAGTGTTAGACTAACCTGGCTGAAATATTGTTCTAGGGACAAAGGGATGAGGTATATTGTTGGAAAAGACTGGAGGGACCTGTTTGATGTGGTCATTGTTCAGGCGGAGAAGCCAAACTTCTTTAATGATAAGCGGAGGTAAGTGTCTGTCTTCTTAGGGACTAGATTTTATTCATTTGCTGCTGCGAATACTTACGTAATGTGTCTTGGTGAAATCCAGTTGGAAAATCACAAGCATCTAACATCATAGCTTTTGATTTTTAACCCTTCTAGCAAGTAATTGCAAGGAAGGTGGGATGAGTACATAGCAGAGAGCTTACACCTCTTGAAATGGTTCTCAATTCAGTTAGGGCTACTTCAGTCCTATGAGTCAGGCTTTAAGAGAACAATTGACAACAATGAAAATTCCAAACTTAGCATCACATAGTAAATTAGATCTCTCGATGCAGATGCACTGTGAAGCATAACAAAACAGCAACAGCAAACCACCTGGTGGGTATCTCTTTAAATAGAGCTCTAAATGGTTCACTGACGATTGCACTTAGCTTTTGCAAAACTTCTCTGCAATAACAGGTTTTGCATCAAGTGGAGTAAATCTAGACCGAAACTTAAAGTCTTTCTGCCGCAGTATCCTTGAGCAATAGAGGAATGGGAAGGTTTGGGTTGTGAAGGTGACTGAGGTGTGCTCTTCGCGTTTCGTGACCGAGGGTCAGGGGTCCTAAAAGGTGATTTAACGTGCGGGGCAGACCGGTTCACCAAGAGTCATCCCCCACAAATCTCAGTAGTGTTGAGAGTTACTGCACTAGGATTATAAAAATAATTCATATTTGTATAACAATGACCTACTTTTGAAACACTTTTACCCACATTTCTCTGTTCTGCAGTGGGTAACCGTGCAGCCTTTCCCTCTCTGCTAGGTGATTTAAAGCATAATAATTCGGTGCCCTGTAGTTAGTGTTGAGTGGATTAAATTCCTCTTATGATGCTAAATTCCAGTTTTCCAAGCGTCACAGGGACTCCTGGAAGAAGAGGCACACCCAAGAACCTTGTGCAGAGACTGAGAAATCAAGAGAATGCAGGAAAAACAAGAGTGTTGATCAAAAACAGCTGTAAACACTGGCTTGCTGTTTGGTCTCTGATAAAACGCTCTCCTGCATTTTCTTATTAGATCCCAGCGGGGTGGAGTGGTCAGGGGAAGGGCCCCATCTCTCCTTTCACCTCCCTCCTTTGTCATGTTTATACTCAGTGGCAGGACCCTGTCTTGGATTAGATTTTCCCAGCGCAGCACTCTTCCTTACTCTGGGTGCCTGGATTAAGAATTCTCTACCCCTATTCATCCCCATGTTATTTATAAGGTTGAAGGTTAGAAACAACCTAAAGGAACGTCCATATGAGGGGATATTATGCAGCCATTAAAAATGAGGTGTTTTTTTTTTTAATGGCAGTGAACATGTTTTACGACTGAAAAAAATGATGTATGAAGGTTACATAATCACATGGGAAATTGCTCACAGCCTTAGAGAAAAAAAGATACATATTAGTATCCGCAAATGATCCTCATTTTATGTTCATAAAAAAGAGAAAGAGGGCTTCCCTGGTGGCGCAGTGGTTGCGCGTCCGCCTGCCGATGCAGGGGAACCGGGTTCGCGCCCCGGTCTGGGAGGATCCCACATACCGGGGAGCGGCTGGGGGGCCCGTGAGCCGTGGCCGCTGCGCCTGCGCGTCCGGAGCCTGCGCTCCGCAACGGGAGAGGCCACAACAGTGAGAGGCCCGCGTACCGCAAAAAAAAAAAAAAAAAGAGATGATGACAGATACATAAAGACTGAAAGATATCCACTGAAATGGTGTGTTTCCACCTGGGTACTGGCATTATGATTTTCCTTTTCTTCATTGTGTTTTTCTGCATTTTTCCAGATTTTTTTGCAGTGAGTTTGTATTTTTCTAACCAGGAAAGCAATCCAAATAAGTGTTACCTAAAAAAAAGAAAAAGGACAAACAAACCTTGTGTTTTTTGGACTAGCACCCCCAGGGTGAGGAATGAGGCCTTTATTCTTTTTTTCCTATTTTTCCGTCATAAAATAATATGCCCAGTTCTCTGATCTCTGATGTATTTTGTATCTAGAGTGGCTGCATTTCAAGTACAAAGCTGGATAAATATACTAAGCAGTATTTCTATAAACTTTTTTGTGTGTGTGAAAAGTTTTCTACACGGTTGAATACGTTTAGAAAATCTGGGCTAAAGAGAGTTTCTTTATAGGAGGGCTTTTCAGAGCCATCAGTAACTTTTAAGGAGGAACGGGGATAGTGGATAGTGTTTTCCAAATATATTTGACCCTGGAGTTCTTTTTTTCCCACTAACCTTCTTTGGATACCGGGGTCCGAAGTTTGGGGTGCATTGCACGAGGCCTGGGAACGTGATGGTGGGGTCTCGGTTTCGGTTGGCTCCTTTCTGTTCTCAGGGGCTAACCATGGAGTTTCTCATACAGCACACAGCCTGCGCTGCTACCACACATCATAATGTTTCCCGTTTCTGTTGTTAGACCTTTCCGGAAGGTGAATGAGAAAGGCGTCTTACTCTGGGATAAAATCTACAAGTTGCAGAAAGGCCAGATTTATAAACAGGTATCTTGTGAGCCATCTGTCCTTTTTGTTGCTGTGCTTTGTGATCGGTTATAATGATAACAGCTGACATTCGCTGAGGCTTGCCATGTGCCAGGCACAGTCCTGAGGGCTCTGCTTCAATGGACTGTTTATAACTTAGTGGCAGAATTTAATCTTAAGTCCATATATTTTCAATGTGCTGTGTGTAAATTAGCTCAGAATTGAACAGTTTTTGAAAAAAAATTTTTAAAGCTTTTTTTCCATAGGATATAAAATTTAAGATGTCAGTAGTAAACCTTGGAAATTTCTCTTTAGTAAGTGTTTAATCACATGGCATCGTACCCAAATTAGTAATTATTTCCTGATGAACTGTGTTTTATGTACAGTTTTGATGTATTTCAGTATCATATAAAGCTCTCCCCTGTTTGAGTAAATGATTGAATTGCTGTCCAGTTTTGTGTTACTGAAATTTGGTTTTTTATCTTATCTTTAAATGTTTTTATATTTGTGTAATATTTATAACAAAATTACAGAACAGTACTATACAGTACTATACAGGTTTTTTTTTTTTTTTTAAGTACTGATACATTCCTGTTGGATATGTAACAAACTGCTGGATTTGGCACTAAGTATATTTTTTAGGCCTGAAAGATTAGCTTTGAACAGCCCTCCAAGCCTAAGAAAATTATTAAGATGTAGCTAAAGCTTTGCTACAAGAATGTTTATCATGAAGTTACTTACAAAATAGATAACAAGGTAAATGTCCAGCCTCAGATAATTGGTAAAACGAATCATGGTAGGTCTCAGCTGCTAAAACTACATGGCAGGCGAATATTTATTGACATGGTCACAGAACGTTAAGCGTGAAAAAAAAAGATCATTACAAAGATATTCAGTATGAAGCCCTTCTGAAAAGTACATTTGACTTAGAAGAAAGGTCTAAAAGATTTCATATAAACATGTTTTTTATCTTTATATTTTGATATTTAAAATGTAAAAGCAAAAACATTTTTTTAAGTTTTAAAAGGTAGATATCGGGACTTTCCCTAGCAGTCCAGTGGTTAAGACGCCGTGCTCCCGATGCAGAGGGCACGTGTTTGATCCCTGGTTGGGGAATTAAGATCCTGCATGCCGCATGGCGTGGCCTAAAAAATAAATAAATAAATAAATACTATAAATAGAAATTAAAAAACAAAAGTAGATATCTTGGGCCACGGGTTATACAGGTCTCTTATTTGTCATACAATATAACACCTGTATTTTTCTGTTATTGCAGGGTAATTTATATGAATTTTTGAAGCTTACTGGATGGAGGGGATCCAAAGTGTTGTATTTTGGTGACCATATATACAGTGACCTGGCGGTGAGGAACCTTTTTTCCTGTTTCTTTGTTGGGGACAGTGTTAGGCCCACTTATTGAGGAATTTATCTTTTGTTTAAGACCATTTTCATACTTTCATAAAAGTGAGGAGCGGGCCACATTTCTTTTTTTTTTTTTAATGTCTCATATTGTACGCAACAGGATGGATCAGAGTCATGAAATAGATTATTTTTGGGGGGAAATAATGGAAATTAGCAATTTACTCAGTTTATCAGAAAAAAATCTTGACATTTAGGTAATGGTAAGAAATAAATGTCCGTGTTCTTTCCTTTCCCTTTTATTATTAAGCATCAGAAACATACAAATGCTTCGTAAAATCTCATAAACATCAGTCAGGGTTTCTTTTGCCAGCCAGTCATTTTGAAAGAGTACAAAACTGGCATTTCCAGGAAATAGCTATTATGTGAAAATGAGGCTTTTCATGCCCCTCGGAATGACTAGAGTGTCTCAGGACTTGAATTATGATTTAATCTATAATTGGCGCAGGATTGAGTGGGTCACATCTATTACCACACTTGGTTCCTTGTGGAATGAATTTATGTTTGTTAAGTGATTCCAGGCGAGGTTGCACAGCTCACATTTTGCAAAGTCTGAATGAAGCTCGGTGTCTAGGAGGTAACAAGAGTAGGTCATGGCCGGCTGTCAAACTCCTCCACTGTTGATATTTCTGAGTATTTTGGCCCACACTGGATTGGCCTCACGTGTGTGCACGTCTGTGTCGCTCTTGTACCATCGAAACGGTGAGCTTTCATGGCTGAGCAGTAGGGACCATCTGGGAAGCATTTCAGAGCACACGTGCCTGAGCCCCACTGAGGTCTATGGAGCCAACCTTTCTAGAGGTGGTGGAGGTACAGGGTTGACTGCAGTGCCTGTGTGTAGTGACACGCTTCCCAGGTGACTCCAGTACACGTGCTGCATAATCATGTCTGTCCAATGGGTTGAGGTCTAGTGGCAGGAATCGTGGGAGAATTGGAAAACTGAGGTTTTCATCCCATCTCTGCTCTTTATTAGCTGTGTGACCATGGGCACATCCCTGAAGCCTGGACGTCTTCATTTGTAAGAAGAGTGAGATAAGCTAATATATACGGAAGTGCTTAGTAAAGTAGAAACAAAGTGCTCCTTTCAGGATGTTGGCACTCCCAGAATGTCCGGCCAGGTGACGTGGCATCACAGCATGTACCTCTTGCTGTGTGGCCTGTGGGCCTTGAGGATATAACTAACTGTGTGCTACCCCGGAGGCATGTAGGGACATGGCCCCATGAGGTGACACACACACAGACAGGTCTTAGCGCTATGAGAAGTAGTTTGTCAAGGATGCGGTAGTTTGTCCAATGTGGTCCCCATGACATCGGCATCACCGGGGAACTTGTTGGAACTGCAGATTCTCAGCTTCACCCCAGACCTCCTGAGTTAAAAACTCTTGGGGTAGGGCCCAGCCATCTGTGTTCTACACAGCTTTCCACACTAAAATTTGATATCAAGATAATGCTGGCCCATAGAAGGAGTTAGGAAGTGTTTCCTCCTCTTCAGTTTTTGGAAGAGTTTGAGAAGAATTGGTGTTAATTCTTCTTTACATGTTTGGTAGTGAAGCCATCTGGTCCTGGGCTTTTCACTGTTGGAAGGTTTTTGAATCTTGATTCAACCTCCTTCCTAGTCAGAGGTCTATTCAGATTTACTGTTTCTTCATCATTCAGTCGTGGTAGGTTGTGTGTTTCTAGGAGTTTGTCCATTTCATCTAGGTTGTCCAAGTTGTTGGCATACAGTACTCAGTTCACAGTACTCTTTTATAATCCCCCCCCCTCCCACCCTGTAGAATTGCTGGTTAATGTCACCACTTAGATTTCTGGTTTTAGTAATTTGAGTCTTCTTTTTTTCTTATTAAAGATTTGTCAGTTTTGGGATTTTTTTTTGCTTTTTTTTTGAAGAACCAATTCTTGGTTTTGTGATTTTTCTCTATTGTTTTTCTATTCTATTTATCTCTGCTCTAATCTTTATTATTTCCTTTGTCCTGCTAGCTTTCAGTTTAGTTTGTTCTTTTTCTAGTTCCTTTAAGTTGTTGTTTTGAGATCTTTTTTTAATGTAAATGGCTATTGCTATTAATTTTCCTTTTTCGTATTGCATTTGTTGCATCCCATAAATCTGAGTATGTTGTGTTTGCATTTTAATTTGTTTCAAGGTATTTTCTAATTTCCCTTGTGACTTCTTTGACCCATTGGTTGTTGAAGAGTGTGTTGTTTAATTTCCACATATTTTGGAATTTTTCACTTTTTCCTTTTGCTGTTTATGTCTAGTTTCATTCCTAGTGATCAGAAAAGATACTTTGTATGATTTCAGTCTTTTAAAATTAATTAAGACTTGTTTTGTGGTCTAAAATACAGTTGCTCCTGGAGAATTCTCCATGTACACTTGAGAAAAATGTGTGTATTCTGCTTTTGTTGGGTGGAGTGTTCTGTATATGTCTATTAGGTTTAATCGATCTATAGTGTTGTTCAGGTCCTCTATTTCCTGTCTGACCTTCTGTCTGCTTATTTTATCCATTGTAGAAAGTGAGCTATTATTGAGTTTCCTGCTATTATCGTAAAGCTGTCTTTTGTTCCCTTCAGTTCTGTTAATGTTTCCTTCATATACTTTGGACCTCTGATGTTTGGTTGATATGTGCTTAGAATTGTTATATATTTTTGGTGAATTGACCCTTTTATCATGATATATTGTCATTCTTTGTGTCTTGTAACAGTTTTTGATCTAAAGTCTATTTTGCCTGATATGAGGATAGCCACTCCTGTTTCCTTTTGGTTACTATTTGCTTGGAATATCTTTTTTAATCTTTTCACTTTCAACCTATGTGTCCTTAGATCAAAAATAAATGTCTGTAGACAACATATAGTTGGATTCATGCTAAAGTTGGAAAACCACTGTTTTAAAGTGATCAGACCAATTCATTAACATGTCAGAAGTTATGTGGGCAATGAACATTACCCTTCAAAGGAATCTCTTGAGAATGTAGATCCTTTAATATTGCTGCTGTTTCTCAAAATACATTTAGATGCCCCTTTTGGATTATATTTGAGAGCCAATTTGAGGCATAGGAGAAAATAGTTTCATTATTATTAATTTATTATCATGTACTTTAGTCTTAGGAATGTTCCAAATGATTTTTTTACCTATTTTCAGAAATAAGATCCACCTTCAAAAGTTTGTCACCACTGGGAATATTTAAAAGAATGTGATGTATGTAGGGTCTCATATATTATAGGAGAAAGAGAACTATTGAAAGGTTTAAAGAAATTCAACCATTGAAGAAGGTAGGCATCCTTAGGACATACAGAGCAGGGATTCTAGCTTTAGGTGAATAGCAGAGTGAATTTTCAAAATAGTAAGCCACATACCACTTCTCTCCTTAAAACCCTTAAGGGGTGCTCCTTAAAAGCGCCCCTTTCTTCCTCGGAGTAAAAGCCTGATTTCCTGTAATTGCCCTCAAGGCCCTGCTTGATCTCTCCTTCCCCAGCCTCCCTCTATGAAGGCACCTCCTGCCTCTGCCCTCTCTCCTACTCTGCTCTAGGCTACCTGCCTTGCTGTTTCTTAACACACCTTGCTCCCAGCATGTTCTTGCCCCAGAGCCTTTGCACTTGCTCTTTTTCCAGGCAGAATTTTTCTTCTCCCACATATTTGCATACTTTTACTCTCCTTACCTTCAGATGTATTAGCCTTGTCTTCCTAATCGCTCTGTATAAAATGGTAACTCCTTTTCCCTCTTATTCTGCTTGATTTTTGTCCATTGTATTTCTCACCACCTGCCATTGTGTATTTACTTGCTTATTTTTTGTCTCTATTTCCCATGAGAGCAGGGAATTGTTAGTTTTGTTCATTACTTTATTGTCAGTATCTAGAACAGGGCCTGGCAAACTAATATTTAATAACTGTCAAATGAGAAAATTAACAGCCATTCATTATGGTGATTGTGTATCTTAGATTTTCCAGGACATAACTTAGATATTCTGGCTTATTAATGTCATATCATGGGATTACAATATTTGGAATGAAAACGTGATCATATTTGTTAGTATTGTGTGATCTTTCCAAGTCTGAGATTCCCCATAACCCAGGAGGCTTGGCATGCGGTGGGTGCTCCCCAGCGGTCTGTGGATGAATTGAATGAAGACCTTCAGTAGCATTTCAGTTGACCCTCTTTTTTTTTTTGCGGTTACACGGGCCTCTCACTGCTGTGGCCTCTCCCCTTGCGGAGCACAGGCTCCGGACGCGCAGGCTCAGCGGCCATGGCTCACGGGCCCAGCCGCTCCGCGGCACGTGGGATCCTCCCGGACCGGGGCACGAACCCGTGTCCCCTGCGTCGGCAGGCGGACTCTCAACCACTGCGCCACCAGGGAAGCCCTCAGTTGACCCTCTTTCTGCCCCTGACCTAAATGTGGTTTTATAGACCATGGTTAATGATTCCAGATCCTGTGTTTCTGTGGGGGCTGTGATTCGCCGCGGTTATTTCCGGAACAGAAACTTTCTTGGGGTGAAATGGTCAAAGCCTGAGGCTAAATTTGTTTTAATTAAGTGTAATTGATTGAATTCGGCTTGGTTAATAACTGACATTACAGAATTTCTCCTGGCGGTAGGGTGACTTCAGGTATGAGGTCCTAGAGTTACTGCAAAGCAGAGGGATTTTCTCAGTACAGCTCAGACAGGGGCGATGAGGCAGAAGTCCAGGGCATGCTGCATTGGCTAGAACCGTGTTCCAGAAGCTGCTGAAGAGCTGCTAGCTCTCCCAAATTAAAAAGTAATTCAGTGAATGTCTGTTGCATCGGGGAAAGGTCATGAGATGGTTTAAATTCTGTTGAGGTTAATGTTGACTTCTTGTGATCTTTGCATTCAGGACTTGACCCTGAAACATGGCTGGCGAACGGGTGCAATTATCCCAGAGTTAAGATCTGAGCTCAGAATCATGAACACGGAGCAGTACATTCAAACTATGACCTGGCTACAGACCTTGACTGGGTTATTGGAGCAGATGCAGGTTTGGGATTTTTCTTCTCTCCTACTTTTTCTTTAAGCCTGAGGTTAGTCCTCTGGTCAAAGTTATTTTCAGGTATTTTTATGTTTAATTGTGGTCCTGAAGTATGAGGCATAAATTATCCTGCAGAATAACCACTGGGGTGATTTTGCCCCTAAAAGAGTCTTGCCATTTTCCCTAAAGAGAATTTTTTAAATGGCTCCCAAAGCCATTGGGAGAAAGAGTTTTGTGGGGCCCGTGGGGGAAATCTGGTGTCCTTACTTCCCCACTAAAGCCCCATTGGGAGATCAGTGGGATTCAAGAACCTCTGCCGGTGTTTGGGTCCAGTCCTGCTTCTGCCTTAAGCCTGTGGTGGGACTTCTCCGTCCTGGGCCTCCGTTTCCCCATCTGTAAAATGGAATGAACACTTCAGGCTGGGCACCACGGCTTACTGGGAAGAGACTCAAAGCAAGAGTCAAGATCCCTGTGTGCAGCCTCCATCTGATTTTGAAGATAACACCTACAGTTTGCTGGCTCACTGGAGTTCGGTGGTGTATTTTTCTTTCTGTAAGTTACATAGCCAGTTTGGGGCAGTTAGTGAGGAAAGTTGTTTCAGCAGTGATTTCCTGGCCCGTGGAAGCTGCCCTGTGTTGCAGCTGCGACCCCTCCCCAGTCTCACGAGGCACCTTGCTTTCTCGCCTGGTTCACCTGGCCTGGCCCGCAGCTGTCTCGGGGTGAGTGCCGACTCTTGTAGGTTAAGGGGCATGGATGCTTGCTCTCTTGGCTGCAGCCTCTGGCCGTGGCCTGGTGCCCACGGCCTGCCGGCCTGCTTTGGAAATGGGCCGGGAGCCGCCTTGCCTGGCCCAGCTGGCAGCAGACTCGGGCAGGGCTGCGGGGAGTGGCAGGTCCTCACTCCAGGGTGCACCCTTGAAGGGCATGGGGCCTCACACGTCCCCCAGGCCTCGCTTCCAGCGTGCTCTGGCTACGTTGCTTCTTGACTCATCTCTGACGAGGACTGGTTCTGTTTTCCTTCCTGTGCTTGTCTGTGAGGTGACCGTCTGAAAGAAAATAAAAGGCATCAATTCTGGGTTAATGTAGCTTTAAGTCTGCGCATAGGTCATACAGTAATAATAGTTACTCTTCAGATGCCAGGCATTGTGCTGAATGCTTGCTGTGCAACATTATTCATAACTCATCCCAGCTGTCCAGTGTACGATTTTCCACTTTAGAATAAGGAAACTGAGTGTTTGAGAGGTTGGGTAACATGTCCAAGGTCATAAAATGACAGAGCAAGAACTTGAACCTAGGCTGCGTGGTGCCCAAGTCCCTGCTTTCAAGCACTGCACTGAAGTGCTTCTTTGCTGTGCGGTTTAGAGCTCTCGGGTGTAGCTGGACCCCTTGCCTTAGGTGCGGTCTCTCTGTGACGCAGGTAGCTGGTCAGCTACACAGATGCAGCCTGCAGGTAGGTGGTGTCGCTGCATTTCAGCTTTGAGGACAAATTTATTTCTTGTTTTCCTGTCTCTGACCTGTATAAAAAGTTTGATGAATAAGGAGTGTGTGTTTTAGAGAACGGAAGCGCTGGGAAGATTTCTGTGATTTATAGAGTTAATTGTGTAAGGCGTGGGGTTAGGGAAGGAAGAAAAGGGAATTGACATTTATGCTGCCGCCCCATTTTACAGGTGAGGAAACAGGCTGAGAGATAAGTAACTTTTCCAGAATCTCAAAAGTTAGTGACAGCAGAATCAAGCGATGCAGAAGCAAGAACTTACCATGCTCCAGACTCCAAGGGCTTTACGGGCATTTCATTCAACAACAGCTCTTGGAAGCGGGCACTGACATCACCCCACTTTACAGATGAAGAACCGGAGGCAGAGAGGGGAAACTAACTTGCTGGGCTTAGACCAGGCTGTCTGGCCCAGAGCCCTCATCTCCGTGCTATGTCACCTCGGTGTCTAACACTTTTTACAGCATTCTGTCAGGGTGGATTCACTGGGACACAGAGGAGGGTGGCTGATAATTTAAAAAATATCCAAATCAGCATCACTTCTCCCTGTTCCCTGTCTACTCTCTCCTCTGCCTCTGTGTTCACCTGGAAAACTATGCATTATTCCAGTGATCCTGTGTCAAATGTTTCTGTAGCTCCCCTTTTTCTGATAGTATGCACATAGCATATTATCTGGACTGTTTTCTGAGGAGAGAAATTTGTCCTCTGAGGTTGGGTGTGATTTTCTTTTTTTTTTTTTTTTTTTTTGGAAGCCAGCAGCGTTGTTTGGAGCCAAGTCTGATGAATTAAATGCCAGTGTTGAAATTTTGGTTTTAAAAAAGTAGCTATGAAGAATAATTTTTGTTCAATTTTTGTTCACTAACCTTGAGGTGCACTCTCAAGCGGTACGACTCGTGGTGGTAGTGCCGGTGGATCGTGTGGTGTATAGTGTAGAGGCTTCCCAGGTAACCACATCGGAGCCACATTTAACCCAGGGTGGACAGGCTTCTGCAAAGAGCCAGCTAGTCACCGTGTTAGGCTGTGCGGGTCATACGGTCTCTGTCGCAGCTACTCAGCTGTGCTTGTAGCACAAAAGCAGCCTTAGGCAGTGTGTAAACAACCGGTTGTAGCTGTATCCCTATAACTGTATTGGTGGACACTGAAATTTGAATTTCATATCATTTTCACGCATCATGAAATTATTTTTCTTTTGATTTTTTTTCAACAGTTTCAAGAGGAAAATCCTTTCTTAAGTTCATTAGGCCAGTAGAAAAGTGGGTGGTGGGCTGGATTTGGCCTCCCCTGGCACAGGCTGTCAGGCTGCTGGCTAGATTGCGATATCCTGCTCTTACAGGGCCGGGCTGGCCTGTACCGTACATTTTTGTAGATTGTAGTGGTGAAGGGCTGAGTATGCTAACTGATGAGTGAGGCTAAAGATGGCTGAGGTGACTGTAGGATGAGCCTCTGGTGTGGGCTTCTGGTTAGTCTTTTCCCGTGCTAACTACCCACCCTTGAGTACATGGTATCACTTAAAGGTTAATTATAACTAATTAATACCCAGTCTTTGAAGTATTTTCAAGTAGATTTCAGACACCTGAGATTGCTGTTTTACAGAGTTTGGCCTTGTAGGGGGATCAGAGCTGGAGAAAGGTGTGGCTCAGGAGAAATTGTTTTCTTTTAATGGGAGAGCCTTGGGCGTGTTTAAATGCTGATGGATCAATCCAAGGAGGTTGATCACGTGGGAGAGATGATAAATGACAGAGAAAGGGCAGGTGGGAGGGGGGTGCGGGTAGGCCTTGGATGGGAGGGTACAAGGGGAGGCTGGGTTAAGGTGCACACCCCCAGAGCTCATATGCCCCCTCCTCTGGAAATGCTCCTGGCTCAGATCTCTGGGGCGTTCCTCCTTAGCATGTCCCTCTGGCAACCTTGGGCTTCGCTGGAGATGATCTGTCATCCTTGGCTGTCCCCCCATTCTGGAAAAGCTGTGCTGGAGAAAGTGCCTTGGACTTGGAGACTCTTCATGTCTGCGGAGCCTGCCCTCAGGTGGGGGGCCCACCTGAGGGGAGAGGGGAGCGAAGCATTCACATGGCCTGTGGCAGCTAGTTTCCAAAAGGAGGGAGCAAGAAGATTCACTTTGGTAATCTTTCTTCTGGTCACTAGTCAGAGAATTCTCCCTTCCTGCAAGTACGGGAGAAGCTTCTCCTTCATACTGGACACAAGTGCAGTTCGTGGGCCAAGAAGGGTGTATGGGCAGAGGTGGGAGGAAAAATTCCCGCCCACAGACTGATACCCCATCCTGTGTGCTATCACACTGTTTTGTCCTGATCTGCTTACCTGGGCGTACCCCCCGCCAGGCCTCCATCTTTTCCTCTCTTACGTCTTCAGTAGATAGCACAGCGCTTGCCACATAGTAGGTGCCAAATATGTATATGTACACGTGTGTGTACGAGTATGCGTGTATATCTGTACAAGTGTGTATATGAATGTGTGCGTGTGTATGTGTATATCTGCATGTATCTATATAAATAAATTCCTTGTGGCACCCTACAGAGTTTTGACCTAGTCTCATACTTTGTAGTGCCTAAGTTCTATATTGAGTAATTTGTTGATCTAAAATGTGAGCGCTAATTGAAACCACACTCGTAGGACCTACCTCAACACCTCCAGATGTGCTGGACCAGTCTTCCGGTGCTCCAGTAACACACGGCCAGTGGTCATTCAGTGGTGGCTGCTTCCGGCTGGTGTAGGCAGCGGTGCTGGGCCAGAAGTCCAGATTACAAGCTCAGGGTTTTGTCTGAGTGGCAGAGGCCTGTAGCAGGTGACTTAGTCAAGCTGTTGACCTGGGCATACGTGATAAACAGAAGGGCCTTGGCTGCCACGTCAGAAGCAGATGGTGTGCTTGTTCGGTATTTTCCTCCGGGTCCTGAGGCTGCCCCTGTGGTCACGTGCACCTCTGGCTGCGCTCGAGGGTTCCCGTTCAGCCTCAGGAGGCTTGGAGAGAGACTTGTGAGAATCCATGTGTTAGGGTGTGTACAGTTGTCATTTTCTTTTTGCCTTTTGCTCACATTTCAGCCCACCCAGAAAATTCTCTGCTTCTCTGTCTGGGTGAGGTGCTCTGCCTTCTTGCCTTTTATAAAAACAATTTTTTTTTTCTTAAACACGTTAAAAGATAATATTAAGGAAAAAGATTAAAGCCAATTATAATTCAACTACCCTTGCACAAATTAAAGAAAAATTTCCGTGTTAATTTCCAAATATATGCACATGCTTTTTTACATGCTTGTAATTTGTGGATGTACTGTTACACCTGCTATTTCCACTTAACTGCCGTTTTTGTGTGTGTGTGTGTGTGTGTATAATACGTATATTTATGATATATATAAATGTGTATTAGGTAGCCTGTATTAAGTATATGTTTATGTGTGTAATGGATAATCCATGTGTAATGGATACATTACGCACGTATAATACACGTATATTTTATGTGGATGCATATGCATTGTGCTTATACAAAGCCTTTAATAATACTTTAATACCTCTAGTTTAATAGGAGCCTTGCTTAATGGCATCATAATATGCCATCTGCACTTGGTGGAGAAGGGCAGATTGCAGCTGGGAAGTCTGAAAATGTATTATTTCCTGCAGGTGCCTGTCTCTTAGACCTGAATAAAATTCCTCCCAGAAGAGCTGCCCATTAGAAAATTCTCATGACCTAATAGGTTTATTCATGTTCAGAACCTTCTCAATAATTGGCTTGTGTCCTGCAGGTTCACAGAGATGCGGAGTCACAGCTGGTTTTGCAGGAGTGGAAAAAGGAGAGGAAGGAGATGAGGTAAGAGCGGCCTGTTTTGAATAGAGTAAAATCCCCCACCCTGGCCACGCTCACTCAGCCCACACGCCTGGCGCAAGGCCTGCCTGAAGCAGGCTTCGAAACAGTCTCTCTCAGCTGCCAGGGGTGACTGTGACCCCCCCAGCATCCAGGACGAGCCAGCTGCCGTTAGTGATGAGTGACATTTCCTCGAGGCAGCAGTGAGCTCCCTCACACCTGCTGCCTGCCCTCGAGTTTGTTGTCTGTCCATCCCTCCTTCCAGCCCACTTAACTTCCCCGTTTGGGCAGCCGTTGGTCCAGTTGTTGGCAATGCCGGTGGCACAGCGTGGCTAGTGGGACAGTAGCCACCGAGCCACAATTAACTCTTGGGGCTTCTGCAACCCTGGTGCTTATTTGTAACACTGCTGTTTTAGGAATGTGCAGTCAGTCAGTATCATGATGTTTATTGGTGAAGAAAACCCATCTGCTGTCAGAAAAGTTTGGTGGGTGTGTGTCGTAAGGGAATGGTTATTCTTGAATTTTTTTTTTAATTATTAAACTCTTGTTGATTTACAATATTGTGTTAGCTTCAGGTGTACAGCTTCAGATTCTTTTCCATTATAGGTTATTACAAGATACTGAATATAGCTCCACGTGCTCTACAGTACATCCTTGTTGTTTATATGTTTTACGTATAGTAGTGTGTATCCATTAACCCCACACTCCTAATTTATCCCTTCCCCTCTCCTGTTTGCTTTTTGTTTTCTGTGAGTCTGTTTCTGTTTTGTAAATAAGTTCATTTGTATTATCTTTTTGATACCATATAATATTTGTCTTTCTCTGTCTGACTTACTTCACTTAGTATGATAATCTCTGATTGCATCCATGTTGCCGCAGATGGCATTATTTCATTCTTTTTTTACGGCTGAGTAAGATTCCGTTGTGTATGTGTACCACATCTTCATCCATTCACCTGTCAGTGGACATTTAGGTTGATTTGAAGGGAACGATTATTCTTAAGAGGCCCTGTGGACAGTTGTGCTTTCCTGTAGAAGAGGATGGATGCTGTGCATGTGAACACTGTTGATGTGACCGTTTCTGCTCTGTGGTTTCCCCCCACACCCCCCTCCCGGGCACAGCTGTCCCTAAGGTTTGGAAGTAGCGCTCACTTCCTGGGTTCTGGCCTCTGAGCAGTGGGCAGCCTGGGGGGGCTGGTGTGCGTGGAGAGGGGCAAGCCCATCCCTCTGGGCTGCAGAGGCCACGGCTGTATTGAATCAGTCCTTCCTCTTCCCTCTCAGCATGCTGGCTGTTGGGGGCTTATTCCAACGTGATTATTGGTCTAAAATGTTGGGTGAGAGGGTGATGGGCTATGATGTCATTTGACTCTGGGCCCCTTGCCCCTGAAGGCCAGACCTGGGTCCTACACTCCAGGCACCTCAAATTATTAGAGAAAAGAATCGTTTCACCCGGCAGAGATTTTGATTTGAATTCGAATCTCTGACAACCTCACATCTCAATGAGATTTTTCAGTAAAAGTTTAAAAACCATTTATGTTGCTCCACCTGCAGACCTAATTGAGGTCTTTCAATTTTCTACTTTTTATTGTTGTAGCATCTGCTGTCACCATATGACGAAAGAAGGCTTCTACCAACTAGTGGCTTTTATCACACAGTTGTGTAAAGGATTATGTTCTTTGCTGTGTTTATAACTGATTTTTTAACAGTCAAATGGTATTTATCCAGTTTGCTGGAACAGTCTGTGTGTAGGGGTCCTGGCCATTGGACTGGATGGTGTGCATGTCCCGTGTGTGGGTGATGGGGTGTTGTTTTACACACAGACGTGTGTCTGCACACCTGCAGGGGCTTAGAGCCTGGGGTAGGGTGAACAGTCTTGCAAGATGCCTATAATCCAGGCTTTGAGGAGGTGCTTGAAGCCCTGTAATGGATGGCAGAGATGTGTTTACATCACTATAAAATAATCCTTAATCTCTCAGACATAAAGTACTTTTGAGTTTATGATATGCTTTTATTTCTCTTTCCCTACTTAGTTCTCAATATAACCTCATGAAAAGGGGGCCTTCGTCCCATTCTGTAGACGAAGGAAGTTTGGAGACTCTGAGAACGTTCTGCATCTCTGTGGACCTTCAGAAGCAGCTCCCGCACCCTCTGTTTTTGTTTGGGAAATGGGGTGTGCGGGTTTAGAGGCTCACGCGTTGCCACTGGAGCCTTCGGCAGTGTTCTCTCTGGCTGGCCTAAGTGGGGAATGTGATCTGAGCCAATTGATGGATGAATGGACAGACTGTTTTCTCGATTAGAAATCGGAGCTGCTCTAGGCTAATTTGAGTCCTATACGTGTGAAAGAGTGATTAAAAAAAAATCTTTTTATTGACATATAGTTGATGTACAATATTATATCAGTTTCAGGTATACAACATAGGGATTCACATTTTTTTATAGATTGTACTCCATTTATAGTTATTATAAAATATTAGCTGTATTTCCTGTGCTGTGCAATATATCCTTGTAGCTTATTTATTTATTTTTAACTTTTTGTTTGATATTGGGGTAGAGTTGATTAACAATGTTGTGTTGGTTTCAGGTGTACAGCAGAGTGATTCAGTTATACGTATACATGTGTCTGTTCTTTGGGAAACTGATTTTGATTTTATTTGATTTCGGGAGCTAAAAGCAGACCTTTTGGGAATCACTGTCTGTTGCTTCACTCTTCTCTTGCCTCTTCAGAGAAATGACCAAAGGTTCCTTCAACACCCAGTTCGGAAGCTTGTTCCGCACAGACCAGAACCCCACGTACTTCCTGCGGCGCCTGTCGCGGTTTGCCGACATCTACATGGCGTCCCTGAGCTGCCTCCTGAGCTATGATGTCAGCCACACGTTCTACCCCCGGAGGACCCCGCTGCAGCATGAGCTTCCTGCCTGGTCCGACAGGCCCCCGGCCGCCAGGCTGCCGCTCCTGCAGGAGGCCCAGGCCAAGTAGCCAGCGGCCCAGGCACCCTGGGCGTGAAAAGCCAGGACCGGCGGCGGCCCCGCACCGGGCAGACTTTGCATGGACGTGACTGTCGCTTACGGACATGCCTTGTGATATCTATTTTGTACGTTACGGAGGATACCCCCCAGCTCGTGAAGACAGGAGCTCGCAGCCCACGGGGACTGCCTTCCTGTACGTGTGGGGACAGCAGCTGGCTTCCTGTCAACGCGCTGTGATCGCCCTTCTTGTTTACTAAGGTACCGCGACTGGCGTCAGATTTTCTGGGACGGGGAGGCTTCTTGATACCATCTCTGGATTCCAGCAGGTGAAGTTTTGAAACTCTTCTTGACTCTTCCATGCAAAACGCGTGGAAAAAGTGAACATTCACAGGCAGTGCAGGGGCCCAGTGGTGTGCACCGGTGAACTGCTCACAGAAAGCTGACGCTTGAGCGAGCGCTCCGATAGCAAACCACGATGTCAGCGGCAGAGATGGTCCCCAGACGGCAGCCGGTTCCCAGATGTCTTCTGGTACTAGGGCTTTGGCACTCTGGTGCCTCACTTGAAAGCAGACCCAGCCTCTCTGGAAGTCTTTCGTGAGAAAGAACAAGAGAAGTTGCAAGTCCTTGGCCTTGATTGTCCTCGGTACCCGTTTCCCGTGTCCTGCCCCCTGCGGGGGAAGGGCCATTGTGCCCCCAAGTGATGGGCAGGTTCACTCCCTTCCCCAGAAGAGGAGGGCAAAGAGTGAAGAGCTTCTGGTTAAATTCCAGCCAGCAGAACAGACTTTGTGGAATGAGGCTGTGAGAAACGAACAGGTCAGAAGACAAATGCCAGTGCATTTGTGGTGGGTCTCCCAGGAATTTATTTTCCCTGAAACTGCTACCCGTATATTGCTTGAATGTGATCATTGGAGGATGGAAAATGAAACCAAAAAAATGTCCTTGTAATGAAGTGCCACGCCGTGACCCCTACCGGCTGTGTTGCAGTCTTATTAAAATGTGTATTACCGGAAACCATCCTTGTCGGAGGGAAACGAGCAGGTGCCTGTCTCTCTCCTGAGTTGTCAGCCGAGGAGAGGGGCTTGAAACTAGCAGGGGGGGAGGGAGGTGGCCCTCTCCTCTTAGCCATCTTCCACCCTCTCCTCCTCTTAGATTGCTTTCCTGCCATGTTTGTATGTCTGTTTTGGGAGTTTGGGTGGTTTTCTTTAGGTGTCTGTGTTAAAGGTGGGAGAGGATAAAGGGCACTGAAGCTAAGAGAAACAGAGTTGGAAGTGACCTAGCTCGCTGAGCGTTCCTATTTCCTTCTGAGGACAAGGCAAGTGACACGCGTCCCTGAACGTAAAGGATGCAGGTACGGGAGGAAGGGGGCTTGTGGAGAGAGTGCTCGCTTATTCAGCGTTTTTAATGGATTCGTGTATGGAGCCAGTTGTTGATGAAATGCTCGCTTGGCCTTCCACAGGATACCTGCCCGAGTGTGGAAATTAGATGAGTGCCATAGCATGCATTGTAATGCTGCTTGTTATAATGGGAGTGTACTTGTGATAGTTTCTTGTATTTAACTAAAATAGTGAAGGTGATTCTCTGGACCTAATAGGCCCAATTAGCCCCCGTTTTTTCCTTCTGAATTTGATTATGAACACAGTAGTCCATTCCTTTTTCAGACAGCAGGAGGCATTTTGTTTGCTGTTTGTTAGCGCCCAGGGGTTTTAAGCATCCAAGTGCATTGGAAGACTGGAGTTTCGGGGGTGCAGGTGGTGCCCAGAAATGTTCAGTGTTGGGGTCCTCAGAGGGTACACTGGTGCTTTGGGCTGTTAGTTTCTGCTTTGGAGAAGCTGAGTGAGGAAGGAGGTATTATTTTAAAACATTTTCTTAGTTTTTATGTAATCAGGTATTCATTAGATATCTCTCCTAGGTGCCAGTGATAGGGTGTTTTGTTTACTCAAGAATGAAGTACAACTGTTCTTACAACCTGCTTTCATGTACATCTAGGTTAGGTGACCCAAGCCTGGGGGAAGAAATAGATTTTCTGGGTGTGAATAATGAATTTTACGATTTATCACCAATTAAGGTTTCGGTCTGTGGGCCATGGTACGTGGCGGTATTGAGATCTCTCCGCGCGGGGCCCACCGAGCACGCGCCTGGCAGATGCGAACCCGCGCTGGGGCCAGGACAGAGGCATTCTTGTCTGTGCTCAGTCAGTCTTAACTCGTCACTGTCGTGACTCAGCGGGTTTTCAGCACGATGCACTGCATTCTGTTCTTCCCGGTTTGTCCTCTGGTGCGCACACTTATGAAGGCATATGGGTACAAGGGAAGGGAGTCTATTTTCTCCCACTTAAACCATCAATTTGGAAAGTGAACGGAATAAAATTAGTTTGCACATTACGACAATATTTTCCGTTTTTAGCATCAGTTAGACTGATTTTCTCCGAATGATGTGAGCAAAAATTCACAGTCCGGGGCAGTCCTTGCCCCCCAGGGCTCACGTACCTGTAGTTGGTTGCCCTGGAAGGAACCTGCACAACTGGTTTTTCCAGAGTTGTTTTTAATAGATGAGACCTGGCTTTTAATATATTTTAGGAGTTTGGCTTAGAGCTCCCACTTTCCTCCTAACATAGCCTCTTTTCTTTTCCCCCCTTTTAAAAATTCTCTTCAGCTCCGTTAATGCCATGCAACATAAACCACACGTTACCGACTCAGGCACACCTCAGACTAAATTCCTAGTTGCTTTGAAGGCACTGGTCCTCTTAATTAGCGCGAAGGAGAAATGAAAAGTAATCTTTCCTCCTAACTAATTTAGCTTTGGGTGACCTAAATAGCTTTGCCTCTCTTTTTGTCCCCAAAGGCCTCTAAAGCGGTAGAGAGTGCGCTAAATACCGGAATTGGATTCCACTCAGCCGAATGTTCACCTGCTGCACCCACTTGGGAGCCCTTGTCTCGAATATGCTCTCAGACTGAATTTGGCCAGAGGCAGGGTTCCTTGGTTGCTCTCTTCCAACTACTAGGGAGCCAACCTATGATTTGCCCTCTTAGTATTGATTTCCTTGTGTACCAGTTTTCTGCGTTAGCATATGGGAGCTTGGCTCCAAGTTCAGCTAACCTTTAATACCCTAGTGGATCGAGGAAAAGAAAGGAAGTGAAGTTTCCCTAATGCAAGGTTCAGCAGACTTTTCCTGTAAAGGGCCAGGCAGTAAATACTTTCAGCTTTGCGGGCCATTTTCTGCGGCCCCTCTCTAGGACTGGGCCTGCCTGTGGTCCAGTACAGCTTGGCTTATGAAAACAGGCTGCAGGCTGGATTGGGCCTTCGGGCCATGGTCTGCTGACCCCTGCTCTGATGGATTGTGTTGGTGGCAATGGCGAGATGACCTTGCTGAAAGCATGCAGATGAAGCAGCCCACGGTTGGGTGCAGCCAGTAGAAAGAAGTTCTGTAGGTAAGTGCGCCATGTTCCCCTACGAGCTACTCTCTGGGCATATTTGCTTTCATGGCCAGTGGTAAAATACTGTGTTTCCAGCACACGGCGTGATTGTCGTTGTGCTATTGAGCTGCCAGACTCGGCATTCATTGAATATACCTCTCATTGCACTCATCTGTGATTGTGCGAGTAGCGTGTGATGGGCTTGGATGTCCAGAAGACCGCCCTTCAGGACCGAAGGACTTAATCCCCCCAACTGCTGGGTGTGCTGCTGGCTTACCGTCCGCAGCTGTCAGTCCTCTCTGGGAGCTTCCCCTGCTGAAAGGTCCCGCCTCGGATGAGGACGTGGTCAAGCTCCCTCCCTGGAGCAACTCTGAAGGCCTTTCGGCCCCAGAGCCGGGGGGAGGGCACACAGCTGAGGCCTCTCTGTCTGCACTGCAGCCCAGCTCCCTTCCCATCCTCTCTCCCCTTCCCGGGTGTTGCCCCCAAGGACAGTCCCCATCTCAGTGCCTGCTCTCCAGGGAACCCACCCACAGCAGTGCTCTGTACTTTTCTATACCGCAGGCTTGAACTCTGACCTAGGAAACTGTTTTTTCAGTAGAATGACAGATTGTGCCTGTTTAATTAATTTCAGGCACAATGAATGCAAATTAGATAGACTTACAGTTTATTCTGAATGTGAATTTGCTATTTATTCTAAATGTTGATTTTATGTTACATGACTTTGAACTTGTTGCCAAATAAAAGTTTGAATTGTATCGTCCGGTTTATTCTAAGTCATCTGTTTTGTGTGCTTCAGTTAGTGGCAAAGCCATATCACATTCTAATGTACCCAAAAAAGAATATCCCTGAGAGCAAGGGTGAAAGATTTATGGTTCATTCCTCACCACCCTTGTTCGCCCACCCCCAGCAAAGCACACTCGCTTGTTTTCAGAGCTTGAGGACCATGTAATTAAGCCACGGAAGGAAAATCGGTACGCGTTTTGGCCTTAGGTGGGCAGCAGGTAACCCACCTGGAATTTCTGTCTCTCACAGACTGTTCCCTCCTTGAGAACAAGGAGATGACAGTGAGCCACCTGTTTGTCTGCAGTCAAATTACCAGGAAAGCTGGAAATTGGAAGCAATGTTTTTAAGGGAAGAAAAAACTGAATAATACTGAATTAGGAATGCATGCTGTGAAGTCCATTCACTGCTGGGTTTTGGATAAATTTATGTTTTGAAGAGCCTTCTAAAAAAACTGAATCGTGTGTGTGTTTCACCTTAACGTCCTTGACCTCTCGTTGTGCCAGGAACTTCATCTCATTCACTCCTCCCACGGATACCTCTTAATCACGTGCCTTTCTGTTCTTCTGATGGTGGAGTTGGTGGACTCACTAGCGAATCGGTCCCACGTTCCTTCGGGCAGCGAGTTTCTGGAAACCTGGCGTTGCCCTCATCACGGCACGTTGTCCGAGAGGAGGTGGTGAGTTGTTCCTGTGCCTGCCACGGGGGCTTCTTCCCTTTCCTAGTGTTGTGAGAAAGCTTCTGAGACTCTGGGGCTTCTGGACTTTGGACTTGGCTCAGCAAAAACCCTGACGATGTGGAACAAAGTCGTTTGGGTTGTGAGGGCGACGGAGAGGAGAGTCTGAGGTCTGCTCAGCCCGCCCTTTCGCTTCTCCATCCCCAGCGGTGGCTCCTGAGCATGGCCAGTGCTACCCCCAGGGACAGCTTGGAAATGGGTGGTGGGTGGGCTGGAGGGTGCCCGGTTGTCACAGTGATGGAGAGGCCACTTTGGGCCTTTTGAGGGTGTGGTGGACATCCTGCCTTGCAGAGTCCTGCACGGTGAAGAACTAGCCTGAGCCTACACATCACTTGTGTAAGATTCCAGAACATTTTCATACCCCCAGAAGACACCCCGTACCTCTTAGCGGTTACCCCAGTCCCTAGCTGGCAACCACTCACTCACCTTTCTGTCTCTATGAATTTGCCGATTCTGGACATTTCCATGTAGATAGAATCATGCGGCGTGTGGTCTTTTGTGTCTGGTTTCTTTCACTGAGCATCATGTTTTCAAGGTTCATCCGTGGTGTTGCATGTATCAGCACTTAGTTCCCTTTTAGGGTGAAATGCTATTTCACGGTGTGGCTAGACACACTGGTTAACCATGCATAAGCTGGTAGACGTTTGGGTTGTTTCCACGTTTTGGCTGTTATGAATAATGCTGCTATGTACCTACCTCTGTAATTTGTTGTGTGGACATGTTTTAATTTCTCTTGGGTCTCCACCTAGAAGTGGAATTTCTGGATCACACGGTAATTCCGTGTTTAACTTTTTGAGGAACTGCCAAACTGTCTTCCACAGTGGGGGCACCATTTTACATTCCCACCAGCAAATTAGGAGGGATCCAATTTCTCCACATCCTCGCCAATAATTGTTATTGTCTGTGGTTTTGAGGATGGCCATCCTAGTGGGTGTGAGGTGGTATCTCAGTGTGGTTCTCATGTCTTCTTCACACAAGCAAACAAAACAGAATTAAGAAAGAAGCGTTCATAAGGCAGATGTTGGCTAGTTGAAAAGGCCCTAAGAAGCCCAAGCAAGTTGGTTTTACCTTCAAAGTTTCACCCCCTCCTGTGGCGAACAGTCGTTTTTTTTTTCCCAAAACACTGGATTTGTTCCACTGACTTTATTTCTATTCTGTAACCAGTACGTCAGCACATTTCACGTGCCAGACACTGTGCTGGGTGCTGAGATATAAAGACGAACGAGGGAGGTCCCTGCCTTTGGGAGCTTACAGTCTAATAGGGAAATAAGACAAGGTCACTAGAGTGTTGGCCACTAAAGGTACACGGGAAGGACAGAAGGGAGTCAGGGAGGGAGCAGCCTCCGTGGGTTGGTGGGTGGATTTAACATATGGTCCCTCACCCAAGGAAACAGAATAATCCCCCAGATCAACCAAAGAGATGAGGTACGGCTTGAGTGTTTCATACTTTGAAATGTCAAAGGACCTTACATTTCCCACAGGCCACTGGGGCTGAGGATTCACAGTTGACGGCCTTTCTGAGGCAGCGCCGGGGGCCCAGGTGGCGGCGGGCGATGTCTGGCTGGGGCAGGCCCGGCCCTCACAGCGCCCCCAGGGGGTCAGTGCTGTCCAGCTGCCGGCCTTCAGGGCCCTGGAAATGAGAGGTCTGTGAGCCACGCAGAGGGTGCAGGCCTTCTGCTTGTGGATCCTTCCGGGTCGAGCATTCTTATGGCTACTGGTCTGAGGCCTTGAAGGGGTGCAGGACACGCTACCCCCAAACAAAGCACCTTGGCACATTAAATGTCTTAGACTGAAGGAATTTTTAAAAAATGGCAGAAGCAGGAAGGTCACTCTGACCCCCTTGCCTTTCTTCCCCGAAACGGGTAACAGAATTCCCATGTGAAAGATGCCCTCCCTGTACCAGGAGGAAAGAAGACACCACCACAGATGGGGAACTGGGGGACTAAAATCTGTACAAACAAACCTTGTTCACTAACCCTTATCTTCCTAGGGACTTCACCTTTCACTACCCCTAGCCCCGAACCTCTTTCTCTTGTCAATTCCTCACACATCTGTTGTCTGTCTAAAAGGTACAAAAGCTTCCTCTTTTCAGGGCCCTGGAAATGAGAGGTCTGTGAGCCACGCAGAGGGTGCAGGCCTTCTGCTTGTGGATCCTTCCGGGTCGAGCATTCTTATGGCTACTGGTCTGAGGCCTTGAAGGGGTGCAGGACACGCTACCCCCAAACAAAGCACCTTGGCACATTAAATGTCTTAGACTGAAGGAATTTTTAAAAAATGGCAGAAGCAGGAAGGTCACTCTGACCCCCTTGCCTTTCTTCCCCGAAACGGGTAACAGAATTCCCATGTGAAAGATGCCCTCCCTGTACCAGGAGGAAAGAAGACACCACCACAGATGGGGAACTGGGGGACTAAAATCTGTACAAACAAACCTTGTTCACTAACCCTTATCTTCCTAGGGACTTCACCTTTCACTACCCCTAGCCCCGAACCTCTTTCTCTTGTCAATTCCTCACACATCTGTTGTCTGTCTAAAAGGTACAAAAGCTTCCTCTTCTGGTCCCTCCTTTGGGTCTCTGTTTTCTCCTGAAGGCTCCCACGTACAGGTAAACATTCAGTAAAACGTGCATGCTTTTGTCCTGTGAGTCTGTCTGTATCAGTTTACTTTTCAGGCCCAGCTAGGGATCTTAGGAGGGTCAAGGAAAACTTCTTCCTCCCCTACAGCCTAAAACATGATTCTTCCCCCAGTGCCCCGTGGACACACGTGTTGGGAGCGAGCACGGCTTCACACTGCTGTCCCGTGGCTCATGGCATGGAGGTTAGGGCCCCGTGCTGGGTGCAGTCTCTGCTGTTTGAAGGTGTGTGGCCCTGGACAAATCATTTGAACTGTGCTGTAGTTTCCTCATCTATAAAGAATCCTAGTAATAGTCACCGGACAGGGAGGTGAGAGGATTAAATTAGATACTACATTAAGGAAGCTTTAAAAAGCACCCCACAAAAGGTGGCTGTTACTCTGATTACAAAAAAACTTTCCAGTTGAAAATTCATCCTGAACTCTAGGGTCTAATCAGAAGCCACAATCCAGAGGCAGCCACTCTGAACCGTCTGCTGTCTGTGGCTCTGATCAGCACTGAAGTTTTGTTAATTCACATCATGGATGTTCATGCTGTCTAGATTGACTCCAGATAGTTTATAGGCAATGCCTGCTCCCTCAGAATAAAAGGTATGAGAATCAAGCACACTGGGGGCTGGTATCCTCAGCTTGGGATTCCCATAACTGGAATATTTTTGCCACCTGGTTGAACGAGAAGGGTTCAGCTGAACCCTGCATCTGGGATACTCTCTCACCTGCCTCCGGCGAGCCTTTCATGCACGGGGCTCATGGAGCCCTGAGAAGAGGCCAGACAGCTGAGAAGGCATGGAGAGCATTGAACAGGATGTGTAATTTTTCCCCCTTGCTTTCAAAATGAGGTTGATTTCAATATCACAAGGCTTACAGAAATAGACTATGAGTAAATGCAGTTTAGCTGAACTTGCCCTTGCAATTTGGACTGGAAACTTTTACATGGGTTTGATCGAAAAAACAGGATTTATGATCTGGTTATTTTTCAATATTGCAGACATATTAAATCTGCTACCACAGGCACTAAGAACCATGGGATATTTGCATTTGGTTCACTGCAGAAAACTAGTAACAAATGTTGCACTCTACAAGCTTACAGTGGTGCAATAAAGTATTGTAATGTTTCAGTGCCAACTTACAGAAATTCAATATAGCTCCTGCCCCGTGGAGTTGGGATGCGTCACCCTCCCAATGTGGATGTGTTCACCACCATGTAAGCTCTCTGAATCCCCTACTATTGGGACTCTATGGATGACGATGGGAGTAGAAGGATGTGAGCTCACCTCTTCTTATGAAAACACCAAAATCGCAACTAACTGCTGAACAACCATTGACAGAAAAACACTGGAACCTACCAAAAAAGATATCCTACGTCCAAAGACAAAGAAGAAGCCACAGTGAGACGGTAGGAGGGGCACAACTGCGATAAAATCAAATCCCATACCTGCCGGGTGGCTGAACCACAAACTGGAATATAATTATATAGCAGAGGTTCTCTCACAGGAGTGAAAGTTCGGAGCCCCACACCAGGCTCCCCAGCCTGGGGGTCTGGCAATGGGAGGAGGAGCCCCCAGAGAACCTGGCTTTGAAGCCCAGCAGGGTTTGATTGCAGGAATTCCACAGGACTGGGGGAAACAAACTCCATGCTTGGAGGGTGCACACAGGACCCAGGGGAAAAAGCAGTGACCTCATAGGAGCCTGAGCCAGACCTACCTTCTGGTATTGGAGGGTCTCCTGAGGAGGTGGGAGGTGGCTGTGGCTCACTGCGGGGACAAGATACTGGCGGTGGTAGTTCTAGGGAGTATTCATTGGTGGGAGCCCTCTTGGAGGCCGCCATTTTCTCAACCGAGACGTGGCACCACCCAACATCCTGTAAGCTCCCGTGCTGGGACGCCTCTGGCCTGACACCCAGAGGGTGGGAATACAGCCCCACCCATCAGCAGACAGCCTGCTTAAAGCCTTCCTGAGTGCACAGCTGCCTGATAAACACACCCCCTGACATGGCCTCAGGCCACCAGTGGGACAAGACCCAGCTCCACCCACCAGTAGGCAGGAACCAGTCCCTCCCACCAGGGAGCCTGCACAGCCTCACCCACCAGGGGCAGACAGCAGAAGCAAGAAGAACTACAACCCTGCAGCCTGCGGAATGGAAACAGCAATCACACAAAGTAAGACAAAATGAGATGGCAGAGGAATATGTCCCAGGCGAAGGAACAAGATAAAACCCCAGAAGAACAATTAAGTGAAGTGGAGAGAGGCAACCTACCCGAAAAAGAGTTCAGAATAATAATAGTAAAGATGATCCAAGATCTCAGAAAAAGAACGGAGGCACGGATTGAGAAGATACAAGAAATGTTTAACAAGGACCTAGAAGAACTAAAGAACAAACAGAGATGAACAATACAATAACTGCAATGAAATATACACTAGGAGGAATCAATAGCAGAATAACTGAGGTAGAAGAATGGATAAGTGGGCTGGAAGACAGAATGGTGGAAATCACTGCTGTGGAACAAAATAAAGAAAAATGAAAAGAAATGAGGACAGTCTAAGAGACCTCTGGGACAACATTAAATGCACCCACATTTGCATTATGAGGTCCCAGAAGGAGAAGAGAGAGAGAAAGGGCCTGAGAAAATATTGGAAGAGATAATAGCTGAAAAATTCCCTAACATGGGAAAGGAAACAGTCACCCAAGTAGCCACCCAAGTCCAGGAAGCACAGAAGGTCCCAGGCAGGAGAAACCCAAAGAGAAACACACCAGGACACATAGTAATCAAACTGACAAAAAGACAAAGAAAAAATATTAAAAGCAACAAGGGAAAAGCAACAAATAACATACAAGGAAATTCCCATAAGGTTATCAGCTGATTTCTCAGCAGAAACTCTTCAGGCCGGAAGGGTGTGGCACGATATATTTAAAGTGATGAAAGGGAAGCACCTACAACCAGGAATACTCTACCTAGCGAGGATCTCATTCAGATTCGATGGAGAAATCAAAAGCTTTACAGACAGGCAAAAGCTAAGAGTATTCAGCACCACCAGACCAGCTTTGCAACAAATGCTAAAGGAACTTCTCTAAATGGAAAAGAAAAGGCCACAACTAGAAACAAGAAAATTATGAATGGAAAAGCTCATCAGTAAAGGCGAAGAACATACAGTAAAGGTAGGAAATCATCTGCATACAAATATGATTATCAAAACCAGCAATTATGAGAAGAGGAGAGTACAAATGCAGGATACGGGAAATGCATTTAAATTAAAAGATCAGCAACTTAAAACAATCTTGTTTATATATAGACTGCTATATCAAAACCTCATGGTAACCACAAACCAAAAATCTACAATAGATACACACACACACACACACACACACACACACACACACAAAGGGATTTTTTGGAGGCTTCCTTACATGGGTATGATTGATTATTAGCTCTGTTTCTAGCCCCTCTCTCCTCTTTTAAGGGAGAAGGGCGGGGCTGAGAATTCCAACCTTCTAATAATCATGGTTTGGTCTTTCTGGTGACCAGCCCCCATCCAGGAGCCATCCAGGAGCCCACCCAGAAGCTCCTCATCAGAATAGAAGATGCCCCTAGTGTTCTTATCACTTAGGAAATTCCAAGGGTTTATGAGCTCTGGGGCAGAGACCAGTAAACATTTTCTCTTATCTCCCTCCTAGCTTCTCAGTCCAGACCTGGTAATAAATTACAGGCAGGGCGGTATCTTTCACATTCAGTGTGAATGGGGTGCCCTGCCATGGGGTTAACGTCAGTGGAGGCTCCGTCTAAGCTCAAGCATCACTAACTCTAGAAACAAGTGGTCCTTTCCTGGAAGACCAGAGCAGAATATGCTCCCCTAGATATAAAAGACCTCATCAAAGAAAACGTAGCTCCTAAAGCAAGCAGGAGCTCTGACAACAGGCAAAAGAATCCTGGACAACAGTGTAAATGTTGAAGCAGTTTTATGTCTTAACTTTGCGCCTGCTACCTCATCAGTGTCTGTGGCAGAATTTGGCCCAAGATTTCTTCTCCTTGTGACCTCTCACCTGCTCACGAGGTAGGGGTTGGGCAACCCCTAGTTCTCTCCTGCCTCTAACTGTTGGACGCCTCTGCCGTCCACCCAAGAGAGCTCAGAATGCTGCACGACTACATGGCTTCACCCAGCTCACAACACTTGATTTTAGGCTTGTTGCCAGGAGACGCGTTCTAGTAGTAAGATTTCTTGGTGCAGAGCTTTCCACTGAGATTTGCTGAAAGACATCGTTCCCCTGCACCCCAGCTGAACCTGTTCCTAGCTAAAAACACACACTCACCATGAAGGGGTCGTAGGAAGGTTCTGGCGTTGCTGAGGCTGTGTTCTCGTACAGGGGGTTCGAGATATTCTCGGGCTGCTGCTTGCTGAGAGCTGCCACGTCGATATCCTCTTCCGACTGCTCGGAAAGACAAGCACAGGACTGAGCACCACCGGGTCCCCGAGGCAGGAGTGTCTCATCAAAGTTGCCTGCATCGGCAGGCGGACGCACAACCACTGCGCCACCAGGGAAGCCCATGCACCAGTCTTAAATGTTCAGGTCAATGGCGGGTAAAGCAAGCCACCCCCCGCCCACCTCCGGGAGCTTTTCCTTTTCCTTTATTGAGATCTGACTTACATATAATATCATGCACCAGTCTTTTTTTTTTTTTTTATTTTTTTTTATTTGGCGGGTAAAGCAAGCCACCCCCCGCCCACCTCCGGGAGCTTTTCCTTTTCCTTTTATTGAGATCTGACTTACATATAATATCATGCACCAGTCTTTTTTTTTTTTTTTTGTGGTATGCGGGCCTCCCTTTGTTGTGGCCTCTCCCGTTGCGGAGCACAGGCTCCGGACGCGCAGGCTCAGCGGCCATGGCTCACGGGCCCAGCCGCTCCGCGGCATGTGGGATCTTCCCGGACCGGGGCGCGAACCCGGTTCCCCTGCATCGGCAGGCGGACGCGCAACCACTGCGCCACCAGGGAAGCCCATGCACCAGTCTTAAATGTTCAGTTCAATGTCTTCTTAATACGTGCCCCCAGGTATGACCACCACCCAAATCAGCATATAGGGCATCTCCATACCCCCCAGGAGGTGCCTTCATGCCCCTCGCCCGCCAATATCCGGTCCCACCCAGGGTAACTGCTATTCTGACTCCTGTCACCTGGAGTGGTTTTGCCTGTCCTTGAACTTAATATAAAAGGAATCGTACAGCACCTGCACTTTTGCTAGATGTGATGTTTTATAAATCATGTATATGGTGCTGATGAATACGCAGGTTATCTGCCAGAAGGAAGTGACCTACTGCTTGGGGGCTGCTGGTAAACCTGGTCCCCAGTGTCTCCCCAGGGTCACCCCACAATCAGCCAAGACCCGCTGACCTGGATGTGGGCTCAGCAGTTCAAAGAGGGCCAGTGTGTTTCCCTGGCTGTGGCATGAGGCCTCTGGCTGTGTAGGTCCCTACCCTGTCCCCACCCTCAGAGTCAGCCTTGAAGCTCAGAAGGTGAGTGGCCTCCTGGGCCCCTGGTGAATTTGCCTCCAAGCCAGACCCCTGGCACGAAGGGCCATTGGCAGCCCATCACCCTCCTCCGTATCCTGTCTCGGCCAGGAAGAGGGCCTTGGAGCTGCTACTGCTGCTCTCTGAGGGGCAGAGGCCCCACCCAGGAGACGGGGAGTGTGTGCCAGGCACCCAGCCAGGGCCCGGGTTTCAGAGAGGACCCCCATGCCCGTGTTCCCATTTTTCTCCGTCTTACCTCAAAATGCTGAAAGCCAATTGTTCTCCGGTTTAACCGAAAGTAAGAATATGCAGCCAAAGCGATGGCTCCAATGACCAGGATGATGGCAAAGAACATCCCCGTTCCCAAGCCAGCGTGGCGTGAAGTCTGAACACAGAAAGGGGAGCGGTTGGTACTCAAAACTGGTGACTTCCCCAAAGAGGTGTGCTTTCTGGAGCCTACCCCATCCTGGCTGGCCTGAGGCATCTTGGTACCAGTTGGGATAAAAATAATGATAAAATTGTTAACATGTGTCTAGCCCTTACTATTTCCAGGGTCTGTTCTAAGCCCCCTTACACAAAATAATCCATTTAAATGTATAATAACACAAAGAGATAAGAACAATTTTTATTGTCTCCACTTTCATATGGGGGAATGGAGACACAGAGCGGGTAAGCACTTGCCCAATATCACACAGCCTGTGAGTGTCAGAGGTGGGCTTTGGAAGCCAGCCTGGCTTTGGAACTTATGTGCTTAACTACTATGCTATGGAACTTCCCAGCAGCCAGCTGTGCTCGCCCCTCCCTCATACTTTTAGAACAAAGTTAGAATACTAACAAACATCACCACCACCAACCAACCACAGCCGACCAACTCTTATATAGCATGTACTATATGCCAGGGACTGTCTTCATTATTTCATATTAACTCGCCCTCCCAAGAACCCAGGGAGGAAGGCATTATGACCTCGATTTTGCAGATAAGAAAAATGGGGCTCAGTGATGTTCTGGGGCTTGCCTGAGGTCACAGGGTTATGAAGTGGAGATGCTCAGGATTTTCACTCCCTTTCCAGTGGTTTCTCCATTGGCCCATCCTGCCCTTTTCATTCAACAGATATTGATGGTGACAGGTGTTATGTTGCTAATGCACTGGAGTTGGGGTGGGATGCAACGGGGCCCGGCATCCCCGAGGCCAGCTGCCGTGGATGGGGGAGGCACCTCCAGTACCCGGAGGAGGGGTGGACAGGGCTTCCAGGAGTAGTTTGCTTCTTGGGGAGTGGACATTGGGGCTCCCCCTGACCCCTCACCACGAACCCTGGATACTCACCCCTGGGGTGGGAGGTGCTTTTAAAGGCCTGGAAATGACATGAATAATCCCATTGGAGGCAAAGATGTCCCACTGCAGAATGGCTCTTCCATCAACGAACCTGGTCTCCTAGGGGAGATGAGAAGAGGCTGGTGGAGATCTCCAACCACCTGACTCTTACTCTCCACGTGGGCAGCCCTTTCATGGAAGAAAGTCGTCCAGTTTCCCTGAGGTCCTGGCGCCTGGGCTTCAGGCCAGTCCTCACCGACAGGTAGCACGGGACTTGCGCTCACCCTCTGGACAGCCCCAAACACATTAGTAGCTCTTGTGCCAATAAGCTGATCTAAGAGCTGCAGAGACCCCAGGAGGTCATTCTGTCCAGCCCACTGGTTTAACAGATGAGAGTTCAGAAGGCAAATGGTATGTCCAAGATCACCCAGGTCGTAGGTGGCAAACCCCATGCCTCTGGATTCCAGATCCACTGCTGTGAACATCACAGCACACCGTTAGAAAGGGATTTTAAGTGATCTAATTCCTTGCTAATCAAAGTGTGCCCCACGGGCTTGTGGCATGGGCAGTCACCTGAGAATGCCTTAGAAGTGCAGAACCTGAGGCCCCACAACCCACCCACTGAATTACAACAGCATTTTAAAAAACCTGTAGGTGATTAAAATGCATACTAAAGTTTGAGAAGCACTGGTCTAAACTACTGATCTTCGGTAATAAAGATCATTTATTAGGTAAAAATTTAAAATAATTCATTTAGCCCTTGCTACATGTCAGACACTATTATCACACGTTGAAAGACTTGAATCACTGAATCTCCATAAAAGCCTATGATCTGACAAAACTGCAGTGAGGTGTCACCTCCCACCAGTCAGAATGGCCGTCAGACACTATTATCACACGTTGAAAGACTTGAATCACTGAATCTCCATAAAAGCCTATGATCTGACAAAACTGCAGTGAGGTGTCACCTCACACCAGTCAGAATGGCCGTCATCAAAAAGTCTACAAATAGGGCTTCCCTGGTGGTGCAGTGGTTGAGAGTCCCCCTCCCGCAGGAGCCCTCCTACAGTGCTGGTGGGAATGTAAATTGGTACAGCCACTATGGAGAACATTATGGAGGTTCCTTAAAAAACTAAGAATAGAGTTACCATAGGATCCAGCAATCCCACTCCTGGGCATATATCTGGAGAAAACCATAATTCGAAAAGATACATGCACCCCAATGTTCATAGCAGCGCTATTTACAATAGCCAAGACATGGAAGCAACCTAAATTTCCATTGACAGATGAATGGATAAAGAAGATGTGGTACATATAAACAAGAGAATATTACTCAGCCATAAAAAATGAAATAGTGCCATTTGCAGCAACATGGATGGACCTAGAGATTATCACACTAAGTCAGGCAGAAAGACAAATTTTATCATATGTATCACTTATATGTGGAGTCTAAAAAAATGATACAAATGAATTTATTTACAAAACAGAAACAGACTCAGACATAGAAAACAAACTTACGGTTAACACGGGAAAGGTAGGGAGGAGGGATATATTAGGAGTATAGGATTTAACAGATATACTCTACTATATATAAAATAGATAATTAACAAGGAAGGACCTACTATATAGCACAGGGAACTATAGTCAATATTTTGTAATAACCTATATGGGAAAAGAATCTGAATATATATATATAATTGAATATATATATAACTGAATCATTTTGCTGTACTCCTAAAACTAACACAACACTGTAAATCAATTATACTTCGATTAAAAAAAATTTTTTTTAAAGCCCATGATTTGAACATCATGGTTGTCATGGTCACATTACCACCACCGCTATCACTACTTCTAATATCACTACCACCACTATCATCGCCACCATCATCCATCATCATCATCAAAATAATCATCACCACCATCATCATCAACATCAACACACCACCATCATTAACAACATCATTTATTTACAAAACAGAAACAGACTCAGACATAGAAAACAAACTTACGGTTAACACGGGAAAGGTAGGGAGGAGGGATATATTAGGAGTATAGGATTTAACAGATATACTCTACTATATATAAAATAGATAATTAACAAGGAAGGACCTACTATATAGCACAGGGAACTATAGTCAATATTTTGTAATAACCTATATGGGAAAAGAATCTGAATATATATATATAATTGAATATATATATAACTGAATCATTTTGCTGTACTCCTAAAACTAACACAACACTGTAAATCAATTATACTTCGATTAAAAAAAATTTTTTTTAAAGCCCATGATTTGAACATCATGGTTGTCATGGTCACATTACCACCACCGCTATCACTACTTCTAATATCACTACCACCACTATCATCGCCACCATCATCCATCATCATCATCAAAATAATCATCACCACCATCATCATCAACATCAACACACCACCATCATTAACAACATCACCATTATCAAAATAATATCACTATTATTACCATCATGATCATCGTTACCAACATCATTAACACCATCACCATTATCAAAATATCACTATTACCACCACCATCATCATCATCATCAACATAATTAACACATCACCAACATCCCTATTTTGCGGATGAGGAAATGGGGACACCAAGAAGTTAGATAACTTGTCTAAGTTCCTAGAGCTGGTGGGTGGCAGAACTGATTTTCATACTAGGGTCATTTGACTTGAAGGCTCCCCTGTTAACACCCAGGACAGGCTGGCAATCTGACAGAAATTAGGGCAGAGAATCAGACTGCTTTTTAAAATGGTTTCATTTATATAGCTCCTCATTACCAGCTTCTGGGGCTGGCGGTCACCAATGGCTTATTTCCCAAAGGGTAGGGGCCGCCTGACAGTCAGTGTGGTGTGTTCTGGTGTGCAGCTAGTACCGCTAACTGCAGCTTTGGAGTCTCCTTTCACGTGATAAGAGTTGCCATCTGTTAAGCGCCTACTCTCTGCTAGGGGCTTGGCATATCTTATCTCCACTTCTCCCTATAAGCCCAGAAGACTTTTCATACCAGTTGATGCTGGTCCTGGCTGGAGGTGATGAGCAGCTGGCGTCCCAGCCTAGTGTGCAGGATGGTACCGTTGACAAGGTCATTGTAAAAAAAGATGCTGACGTTGGCGAGATGGTGCTCGATGTCCTGCCCAGACAGAGTCTGAGAGGAAAGAAGAGACACAAGAATGGTCTTTAAAGGCCAAGCAATATTTTCTCCTTTTAATGACAAGGATGACCCAGGGAAAAAAATCACTTCGCAAAGCCTTGGTTTTTCTGCCTCCACTTTGAAGGTCATTTTTATGGTCTAAGCAGAGCTTCCCAGTGGTGTCCTGGGAGGAATGGGTCTTGAGTGGGTAACAAGTGAGCAGAGGTATTGCTTCTCTCAGCCCTCGGTGGGGTTTGGGCTGTCAGAGCCTGTGGGTGGGCTGAGTAAACACTGCCAGTTCCTCTGTGTGCCATGACATGAAAAAGGTTGATGTAGTAGATCAGTTGCATCCATGGCCCTGGTTCTTCACCCCTCCCTGTATCCTTGCCCTTTACCACATAATCTGAGGGCCTCCCACTCTGACTTTGGGCTCAGCCACATGACCTGTTGGGCCACTGGCATATTAGCAAATGTAACCAGATAGGGGCTTAGAAAGCACTGGCAGGACTGAGCTTGTTCTCACCACATGCCCGGGCTAGCCTGCTGGAGGATGAGAGCCCTGTGGAGCAGAGCCCCAGACAAGCCAGCCTAGATAACCTGACGGCCATCCCAGCTTAGACACATGAGCATGCCTGGCCTAGCCCGGAAGAACTGCCAGCTGATCTACAGATGTTTGAGCTAGATAAATGTGTAGCCACTGCATTTTGGGATCGTTTGTAGCACTGCAATATTATGGTGATAGATAACTGATACTGTCTAGAAGCGCTAGTCTAAAGCACAGGCATCAGGAACCCAACTCACCTCATTTTCCCCCAGCCCACTGTTCTGTGGCACAAAGAGGGTGCTTCGGATCGACAGGTCAGTCAGGTGTTTCAGAAATGCCCGGCCTCTGGCTGAGCTGTTGGAATAGGCCAGCACCTCCTGGGGAGAGGAAGGAGGTGGTCAGATGGGTCAGCCTGGTGTGCAGGGACTGGGGTGGCTGGAGAGGGTAGCATCACCCCTCTGGGAATATTCCTGATGGTCTTGCCAACTCAGGCTGCCACTTGTCTGCTCTTCTTTCTGACTGCACCTCAAGAAAATTTTAGGAGGATTTTTTTCTTTCCTCAATAAACCCAATGGTCCCAAGTCATAGCCAGATCACAGGCCATTCTCAACACGACAGCCTGTGTAGTCTTTGAAACGTTAAGTGAAATCTTGAGTCTCCTTTTGTCAAAACCCTGCAAGGGCCCCCACTTCACCCAGAGGAAAAGCCAAAGTCCTTACAATGGCCCGTGAGGCCCAAACCATCTGGACTCTTGCTCCTCTGACCCCGTGCCCGGCTGTCCTCTCGCTCTCTGTTCCAGCCACTGGCCTCCTTGATGTTCCTCAAGCGTGCCCAGCACTCTCCTGCCTTTCATCCTTTGCCTGGTTGTTCCTTCTGCCTGGAATATTCTTCCTCCAAATCTGCATGGTTAACTTCCTCTCTTCTGTTCACACTTTACTCACATGTCACCTTCTCACTAAGGCCTTTCCTTATCACTCTATGCAAAATGGGAACCCTGTGGTTCCCCTTCCCCTCCCCACCTCCCCACCTCCCCATAGCCTAGATCATCTTCTAGCTTTCAATACTATTTACTTATTTATTCTGTTTATTGTTTGTCTATTTTGTTCACTGATATATCTGAAGCACTTCGTAAGTACTCAATAAATACTCACTGAACAAATTTTAAGAAGTCACACTACCCAGTTCAGCTTTGTCATTGTGCAGAGAGCACTACTGACACCCAGAGAAGATAATTTGCTGAAGGGCACATAGCCAGTGAGTTTTGTTCTACACTGTCTTTTCTCTGAGATGCTGTCACAAGCCAAGCTCCCATGCAGCACAAATATTGGTTTGGGTGTTTACCTTTAGAGTATTTACAGTAACCCTGATATTTTAGATGAGTTAGGTGGATACCTTTGGTCTGTGGAAAAAGGCTCGCCATTGTGGGGTCCTTGGTCTAGCTTCTGCCCTGCTCCTACAAGCCCTATACTTATGCTCAGTCCCCTCTCCTTGGCTGTGTCCTTGACCTTGCTAAGCCTCAGTTTCTTTATCTGCAAAATGGGAATAACAGCAGAAGTGACTTCATAAGGTTGCATAAGGATTTATTCCTTCTAGCAAGTATTTATTGAGCACCTACTATATGCCAGCCACAAGGCAGAGAAAATCCTTTCCCTTATGGAGCTTACGTTCTATGAACCAAGTGAAAAGTGCCCTGAAAGGGCTCAGTACAATGCCCCGTGCGAAGGAAGTGCTCAAGAAATTTTAGCTATTGTTATTAAAATTATTAGCTCAGTTCTTTCAACACCAATTCCTTCTCTAACAGGGGCTTTCTCTTCATTGGACGTGACTTGTAGAATATTAAAGTGACTTTTAAGTGCAGTGCAGGAATTCCCTGGTGGTCCAGTGGTTAGGACTCTGCGCTTTCACTGCCAAGGGTGTGGGTTCGATCCCTGGTTGGGGAAGTAAGATCCCACAAGACGCATGGTGCAGCCGAAAGGAAAAGAAAAAAAAAGTGCAGTGCAAAATGCAAGTTGACCCCATGTTGAGAATTTGGCTCACTGGGTGAGCACCAGGCAGGCTTAGCTAACTGTGCCCCACCCTGTCCACAAAGATAAAAGAGCATCTTACTCCTCCAGGGCCCACCCTGAAGCTGCTGTACTTGCAAACAGAGATAGGAATACCAGCTAATACCAGTATAGCATTTTGCATCTGCTGGCCACAGGGCTAAGCACTTTACAAATATTAAGTCGTCTATTTATCACAGTGTCCCTATGAGATTGGTGCTATCATCATCTCCATTTTACAAATGAGCAAACTGAGGCTCAGAAGGGAAAGTATCTCATTTAAGGTGATGCACCAAGTAAGTGGCAAACTTAAGCTTCAACCTCAGGCAGTGCGGCTCAGTGTCCATGCCCTTTCAAGATTTTTTTTTTTTTGGCTGCGCCGCACGGCATGTGGGATCTTAGTTCCCTGACTAGGGATTGAACCCGCGGCCCCTGCATTGGAAGCGTGGGGTCTTAACCACTGGACCGCCAGGAAGTCCCTTTTTTTTTTTTTTTTTTTGTCAGTGTCCATGCTCTTAACCATGACCGTAAGCCTCTGTCTTCTTTGAAGGACTCACCTCTCTAATACCTGCTTTGAGGCAACCCCTCCACCCCGAGGCGAAAGCAAACAGACATGGCACATACCGTCAGGAAGTTTGTGAGCGAGGGGAAGGACATCAGGACCTGCAACAGATTTCCACTGCACGAGAAGCCATCTCCCACGTAGCCTACCTTGCAGGTGCAGTTCACATCTGGAAGGCAGGAGCACACGGGGTCCCGCCCCAGTGAGGCAGGGGCCTGGTCTGCCCCATCTCACCCTGGGAGGTCGGCTGGCCAGGCTGAGGATTGCTCAGCAGCTGCATGGCCTGGAATCTAAAGTGGGGTGTGGGCCGTTACCTTTCATCCGGTAGCAGAAGACATCCCACATTTCACTCTTGTTGTTTCTTGTTCCGTAGTCCACTATCCCAATGATACCAGAGCCACAGTTCTGGGAGGAGTAGGATGTGGGGTAGGCTACTCGCCCACTGTCCAGCCAGCCTGCTGAACAGAGGTGGTACTTGGCCTGTAGGGACACAGATGTGGCCATGGGTCAGCTGTGATTTCATATGTGTTGTGGAGTTCTTTGGGTAACGTCCGACTCCCCCATCAGACTGAAAACTCCATGGAGTTAGGAATTATGGCTCATTTTGCTTATTGTACCCCTGTGCCTGGAATATAGTAGGTGTTCATTAAATTTTTGTTGATTGAGCCATTGGATGGATGAAAGTGGTGCCTTCTCTTTCCCGTAGGTGCCCGGGTCCTTCACACTCATTTTTCTTCCCTCTGCTCTCGAGAAAGGATTTGCAATCGGCTATTTTTCCCGGGGTGCAAATTCTTCTGCTGATGGGTTGATAGAACTGTAACTGATCATCAGTCGTCATTCTCACCATCCTTACCATCCCCATCACTGTAACACTTACTGAGAGCTTATTCTGGGCCAGGTTCTGCTGCAAGGGCTTTTCATGTGTCAACACCTTTAACACTTATATCAACCTTTTGAGATAGAAACTTAAAAAAAAAATCTCTATCTTGAGAAAATAGAGGCAAAAAGGGTTAAGTAACTTGCTCAAAGTCACCCAGCCAGCAAGTAGCGGAGTTGAGATTCACACCCGTGCAGTCTACTCCAGAGCTCTTAATCTTAAAAACTGAGTTCCTACTGTGTGCCAGTCTCTGTGCCATATTACCTTTAGTCCTTATACAAACATGCCAGGTGGGACAGAGGTTTCAATGGCTTGATCAAGGCCATACAACAAGCAAGCAGGAGAACAAGAAATTCTGACCCTCCAAGATGCTGGGTCCTGGCATCAAAGGCTTTGCTCCTTGGTAAAGAAACGTCAGGTCTGAAGATCTGGTAGTGATGGAGGTTGGAGGGCAGTAACATCATCCTGATGGACAGTGATCCCCTCTACTCCCAGTGGGCAAAATCACTAGCAGGTCACTCAAAGTCGCTGACCTTTCCAAATTGGCTTCTGGTTTTAGAGGCCAAGAGAGTAGCCCTGACCAGAGCTCCATTTCCTCCCTGGCTGTGGCTGAGAGCTGGAGCACTTCCCATGTACTCCCTTCACAGCCCCTCCAGACACAGAGAGCCCCGGCTATTCCAGAAAACTCAGCTGCTTTGTGGGTTCAGGGAGATCCTAGGCTTGTGGTTAACTGATCTCTTTCTGGTTTCCATCTATGAGGTACACACTCCCAGTCTGTGCCTCTGCCTTGGTGGTTGAATCTCATGATCGAGAGCAGACTCTTGGAGTCAGGGGTACATCGAATGCTGGATCTGCCACTTCTTGGCTGGGTGACATTGGGCACATTACCTTTCAGAGCCTCAGTTGCCCTATCTGTAAAAAGATTGGAATACCTACCTCCAGGGATGTTGTAAGAATGGACAGTAATGTCAGTGAAGCACCCCACACTGTGCCTGACACACGGTAGACTCCCAGTGGACATGGCGAATCATTACTGCTCCAGGAGCTCCCTGAACTCCCCGCTCCAGGAAGGCAACAGCCTGAGTCTCCCCTGTGTCAAGAGGAAGCTGCATCTCCTCCCCTGAAGACTCTGCCTGCACAGTGCCCGCCAACTGGGCCCCACCTTCTGGGCGTAGGCGAGCTGGTTGTAGGTTGCCATGGTTGCAGCTTCCTTGGTACAGGCCTCTCTGGCTTTGTCAAAGGTCAGCTTGTACTGGCCCAGCGGGGAGCGTAGATGGAACACTCCAACGGTGGTATCTAGAAGGGGGAGGAGAGGAATCGTCCAGGCCAGGCCCCTGGCTGGCAGTGCTTTCATCAGAGATGTTCAAAGTGGAAGGCTGACCGTATCCCAGGGTTTCTTGGGATGCCACTCCCCTTTGAGACGTCATTTAAAATACTTATTTCTTTTCTAACTATGGAAGTAGCACGTGTCTGGTAGAAATCTGGGCCGTTCGGAAAAGAAAAGAGATAAACAAAAATCACCTATAGCCCTGCTCTCTGGAAATAATCATTACTCCATGGCTAACATTTTGATGTACTTTCGTACGAATTTTTATTTTTTAACTTTTAATTTTGATGTAATTTCACCCTTCCAGTCTTTTTCCCTGTTCATTTATGTGTCATATATATCACAAGTGTGGCAGTATGCTGCATATCTAGGTTTTTTTTTTTTTTTTTTGGTGGTACGCGGGCCTCCCTCTGCCGTGGCCTCTCCCGTTGCGGAGCACAGGCTCCGGACGCGCAGGCCCAGCGGCCATGGCCCACGGGCCCAGCCGCTCCGTGGCATGTGGGATCCCCCCTGCATCGGCAGGCGGACGCCAGGCGCCGGACGCGCAGGCCCAGCGGCCATGGCCCACGCGCCCAGCCGCTCCGTGGCATGTGGGATCCCCCCTGCATCGGCAGGCGGACGCGCAACCACTGCGCCACCAGGGAAGCCCTGCATATCTAGTTTTTAGAAATCTTTCTTATAACGCGAAATCACGATTATTTCCTAATATTATAAATTTTCTCTGGCAACATAATTTCCTCTTGACACTTTCAGTTGAACACTTTTTGTGAACTTCACAGCCATGAAAAAAAAATACATTAAAATGAGTTTCTGCCAAGGACCCCATGTGTTTTCTGATTGCCACTATGCCTTTACAAAAGTTTTCTAGCCATTTTCCCCCTAAGACACTAGAAGATTTTAATCCTTTTTAAATAGTTGGTATCTTTTTTTAACCACTTAATGCAGAGACCAATGCATGTGACTTCAAGAACCAAGTCACATTTTTATATTGTCAAGTTCTTTATCAAATGCCACTAAAAGGGTACTTTCTACGCCCAAAAGAGCTAAGTTTAAGATTTCTTTCTTTCTTTCTTTCTTTTTTTTGGCTGCACGGCTTGCGGGATCTTAGTTCCCTGACCAGGGATGGAACCTGTGCCCCCTGCAGTGGAAGTGCGGGGTCCTAACCACTGGACCACCAGGGAATTCCCAAGATTTTCTTCTTTGACCAGAGCCAATAGTATATTCATCCACAGGCCATATAATCTTGTCAGCCACACCTGAAATATAAACACTTACCAATATAACAGCTTGGGGAAGGACGGAAAGGTGTTTAGCCTTGTCTCCTTCCCAAGTCAACATGATTCTTTTTAAAAAAATTAATTAATTAATTAATTTTTGGCTGCGTTGGGTCTTTGTTGCTGCGCACAGGCTTTCTCTAGTTGTGGCGAGCAGAGGCTGCTCTTCGCTGCAGTGCGCAGGCTTCCCTTGTTGCGGAACATGGGCTCTAGACATGCGGGCTTCAGTAGTTGCAGCACGGGGGCTCAGTAGTTGTGGTGCGTGGGCTCAGTAGTTGCAGCACACGGGCTCTAGGGTGCGCGGGCTTCAGTAGTTGTGACACATGGGTTCAGTAGTTGCAGCGTGCAGGCTTTAGGGTGCGTGGGCTTCAGTAGTTGTGGTGCACGGGCTCAGTAGTTGTGGCTCGCGGGCTCTAGAGCACAGACTCAGTAGTTGGGGCACATGGGCTCAGTTGCTCCACGGCATGTGTGATCTTCCCGGACCAGGGATTGAGCCCATGTCCCCTGCACTGGCAGGCGGATTCTTAACCACTGCGCCACCAGGGAAGTCCCCACAATTCTTAATAGTGCCCTTGAGTGGATATAACAGTATATTTGATCATCCTTTATTGTTAGGTATTTGTTATTTCTAATTTTTTGTGATGGTAGGTAATGCTGGGATGGTATGTTTCCCGTTATTCAATTCTTAGATTATTTCAATAGGATGTGTCCCTTGAAATGGCGCTACCAACTCTCGGCATGAATTATCATGAGGCTCTCTGCACACATTGCCAAATTGGTTGCCCCAGAGGCTGTGTGAGTTTGCCCTCCTCGGAACTGTGTGAGAGTAGGCACTTCCTCCTGAGTGCGGGACGCCTCTGTAGCCTGCCCACCGGGCAGCCGAGGCATTATCCCAGTGCCGTCTTGTCTTCTTAAGGGTAACCACTCAGCTACAACAGAAGGTGGGTCCAATGTGACGCTCAGTCACTTAATGTCACTACCGTCACTGTCTCAGTATTCATAAAAAAGTAGAAGAGAAAAGCCCCCTGGAGAAGATGGGTGATGTTCCACGAACTGAATAGATTCAGTGAGTTGTGGGAACAGGCAGGACTGGCTGAATGAATCGTGCCCTAAAGAGAAAAGCCAAGCACCTCTCGACTCCACACTCCTCCTGGCAAATGACTCATGAATCAACATCCCTGGTCCCAACTGCTCATTCTTGACCCCATCCTAAATAACAACCGCCTACAGAATCTCCCTGCTTTGAAGTCCCACCGTCACCTTGAAACAGAACTTGGAAGATCCATCGTCACCTTGCACATAGAATGTCCCCAGCAAAGCTTTCAAATTTCTTGGGCCCCCTACTCCCAGACTGCTTTACCACCATCACTGGGTTGGTCTCTCGAGATGGAAACCTTACACTATGGTCGGCCCTTTCCTTTTCCTCACTCTCCATGTCCATGGTGTGCCCTTTTCTCCCTCATCTCACTCCTCTTCCCAGCAGAGACCCTGTTACCTTGGGGTCATAGCCTCGATGTTATGCTGTCCCTCCCGCCATTGCCTCGTCCTTCCCAGCTGACCCCTGATAACTGTCTGCTGTCCATGAGTCCTCCCAGCAGAAATGTCTTGCCAGCTTTTCTGTGCATAGCTCAACTCAAGCATCTCTCAAGCCTCTACTGTAGCCCCAGGCCTCTATTCAGCTCCCTGGGATTCCCTCTCTCATCCCACCCAGAGATCCTTCCCTTCTCTATTCTTTTTTTAAAAAAAATTTATTGCGGTAAAATATACATAACATAAAATTTGCCCTTTTGACCATTTTAAGTGTACAATTCAGTGGCATTAAGTACATTTACATGTGCAACCATCACCACTATCCATTTCTAGAATGTTTCCATCGTCCCAAACAGAAACTTTGTACCCATTAAAGAATGATTTCCTCTCCCCACCCTTCAGTAACCTCTATTCTTCCTTCTGTCTCTCTGAATTTGCCTATTATAGGTACCTTCTACCTGTGGAATAGTACAATATTTGTCCTTTTGTGTCTGGCTTATTTCATGTAGCATGTTTTCAAGGTTCATTCACGCGGTAGCATGTACAGAATTTCACTGCTTTTGTAGGGTGAGTAATTTCCCACTGTATACTGTATTTTATCTATCCGTTCATATGTTGAATATTTCAGTCGTTTCTGCCTTTTGGCTGTTGTGAATAATGCTGCTGTGAACATGGGTGTACAAATATCTGCTTGAGTCCCTGCTTCCAATTTTTCTCTAACCAGCTTGCTCTCTCCCTTCAGTTGCACCACCAGCATGAGATAAATTGCTATCTTCTGTCTTACCACCTTTCTTCCCCCAGTCTTATTAATTAAAAAATGTCCTCAACTCCACTGGGAATCTCCTTGCAAGAAGAGACAGTGTCATATATTTGTCATATCTCCTAGGTATTTCTCCTGCTTATATTTCCTCCATTTCATCCCCCAAATGGACTTGAGGTGTCTTAGGACTTGATGCGTGATAGGGACTGAATGTCTGTGTCCCCCACAAATTTGTATGTTGAAATCCGAACCTTCGATGTGCCTCCACTGGGTCCTGGGCAATGCATGGGCTGTTTGGTCCCAGTTTTTGTTTTTTTTTTTTTAATATTTTTTTTTCCTGACGTGGACCATTTTTGAAGTCTTTACTGAATTTGTTATAATATTTCTTCTGCTTTATGTTTTGGTTTTTTGGCCTTGAGGCATGTGGGATCCTAGCTCCCCTACCAGGGATCGAACCCACACCCCTGCACTGGAAGGCGAAGTCCCAACCACTGGACCACTAGGGAAGTCCCTGACCCCAGTTTTTAATACTTTTTCCTTTTGCTCTTGCAGAGGTCCCTTCCCCATGCCTGAAGACCAGGTGCTTTGGGCCACACTGACCTTGGAAATGGAGGTCAGCACAGTTGGCGTCGGCATGGCACTGCCCATTGTCCTGCAGGCAGCGGTCGATGGGCAGCTGCTCCAGTTCACAGTCCAGCCCGTCTCCCACGTAATGACGTTTACATTCACACTTGTGCTTGCCCTGTGGGGGGAGAGTGGGAAAGATGAAAAAGGCCCTTCTCTGGGCCCCCAGAACCCCATGTGCTCCGCGGGCCACCATCCAGCACAGCAGATGCTCAGAAGAGTAAGAAACATGCCTGTCCTGTCCGGTGGGAACTGAGTTACTGCTCCGTCTTGCTTTTGCACAGGCTCAGGATGGAATGTCCGCCTTTACATCTCAGCTCAGATGTCGCCTCCCTGACTCCCGGTCCCTTTTTATCACACTGGCCTGATTTTTGTTCCTCCTGACTCTTGGCCCCCTCTGAAGGTACCTTGTACATTCATTTCTGTACTGAAGAGGCCCCCTCCCCCTACTCGTGTATAAGCTTTTGATCGCTACATCCTTGGCAGCTACAGCAGCACAAAGTAGGTGCTTGATGACCATTTGTTGAATCAATGAATGATCTAATTTAATGTCCACAACAATCCTGTGAGGTTCGCAGTATTATGAGGCCCACTTTGTGAATGAGGACACTGAGGCTCAGGGAGGTTAAGCGGCCAGCCCCAGACCACACAGCATGTCAGGCCAGGAACAAAGACTCAAAGGCTGCCTGACTCTGAGTTCATGTTTATAACTATAATATAATCGACATCATCTCCCACCATCTTTCCTTCCCACCAGAGAAATGGGGCAACAGGGCACTGATTCCTTCTAGAAAGACCTGAGTGAGTGCCCAAACTGCACTTTTCCTGCCACCTCTTACCAACTTTTTTGGTTTTAATTAACTTTTTATTTTGAATAATTTTAGATTTAGAGAAAAGTTGCAGAGAGAGAGTCTCCTTATATTCTCCACTCAGTTTCTCCTAACGTTAACATCTTACAAAACCATAGTTCATTGTCAAAACTAAAAAATTAGTGTTGGTGTATTATGGTTAACTAAACAATAGACTTTATGTGGACTTCACCAGTTATTCCAGTAAGGTCCTTTTTCTGCATAGGGTACCACTTCGTATTTAGCCCGCCGACTTAACAAGAAATAAACTCACGTGGGAAGAAGGCTTAGGAAGAGGCCAACGGTAACCTGAGTGGAGAAGCAAGGCTGAGCGAGGCACAAGGGCTCCCCAAGCCCAATTTCCCCGGGGAGGCGAGACTCACCGGGCCGGTCATCTGGCAGGTGGCATGCTCATGACACCCGCCATTGAGGCCGTCCGCACAGGGGTCTATCTCCGTGCAGCTGTGGCCATCCCCCTGGTAGCCCTTCTGACAGCTGCAGGAGACCTTCGTGCCCTTCTGGGAGCACTTGGCGACCTTTGCACACCCCCCGTTGTTCTGTTTGCAGAAATCCACAACTGCAAGAGCAGAGGACAAGGGCTCAATGAACCACGCTCTGTGTAACACGGGCTTCAGACTGAGGTGTGGGTCACCCCAGGACCAGTGGCGCTGGGCGAGACAATGGGCCCCAACATTTCAGTGCCTTCTCTCCCTGTGCCCGGTGGCCTCTGTGCTGCATTTGCCAACACTAGTGTCCTGTGGCGAACACCCTCATAGACCAGGCCTGGTGACATCTGTCTACCTCTGCCCTTTTTTTTATCACATACTTTACTTTGGTAGTAGTTCTCTAATGAGTTTGGGTTTTTAGCGTTAGGACATAGTTGCGTGTGTGTGTGTGTGTGTGTGTGTGTGTGTGTGTGTGTGTGTGTGTGTGTGTGTGTGTGTGTAGAGTGAGTGCACTACTGAGCACCTTGTGACGTAGACATTGTTACCCCCATTCTACAGATCAACAAATGGAAACTCAGAGCTTAACTGACCTGACAAAGGCAAACCAGCTACAACATGGAGGGGCTGGGATTTAAACCCAGGTTGGTTTGACTCCAAAGCCTGCGCTTTCCCCACTGTTTTGTGTGCCCCCTAACCTTTGTTTTCTTAATCCCCCAAATTTCAACCTAATAGCAGATTAGCTCCAGCCTCAGGAGTAGCTGGAAAGTGCTCTGACTTCTCTCGTCTGACTTTTTGGCTAGAGTGCTGGCAGCCACCTGAGACCCTGAGAGCATATGAACATGAGGACAAAAGGCCTCAGCCTAAGGCCGGCGGAGCAGAAAGACAGAACCTGGGTCTTTGCTGCCACTGCTGATGCTGAGCTACTTCTAGACTGCCTCGTAGCAGATCTCAAAACAACAGGTATAGCAAGACCTCAGTTCTGTAAAGAAAGTATATATCTCTATAAGAATATCTACTCATGAGAACAGTTAGAAAGTATACGTGCCCAGGACTAGTAGCTTTCCCCCAGTACCTATTGTCTTCTTTTTCTATAGTAGTAGATTTTCAGCTGGGCTTCATGGTTGTCCAACTGAAGACTACATTTCCCAGGCTCCCTTGTCCTAGGTGTGACAGATGATGAGCTTCCAGCCAATGGGATGGAAGCAGACAGGATTTTTAGCAGCTTCTAGGTGTGTCCTTAAAGGGAGGAGGTTTGCCTCCTTCCTCTCCCTCTCTATCCTGCTGCCTGGGATGTGCTTTGGTAGTGAGCATCTCGGGCCAGGCAAGTGAACGATGACAGAGCAACAAGATAGAAGGAGTCTGGGCCCCCGGACGACCTTTCAGAGTGAAACCCTATGTTAGCCCTGGATGCCTCCATGCGAATTGCTATAAGAGGTAAAAATAAACATTTAAACATCTGCCTTGTTTGTGCCACTGTTCATTTGGGTCTCTGTGTGGCTGAACCTATACTGTAACTACAAGAGACAGAGACGTTTCAGTGTTCAAAGTGGTTCTCACCGAGTGGTGAGAGCATGCATAGGTTTCACTGTTGTTTTTTAAATACTGTAGTATAGTTTCTGAATTTTTTGAAGTAAGACTGGATTATCTGTAAAGTCACAAAAATAGCATAAAACAAAGTGCACCACAGTTGGCAAAGCAGTTTCAAAGTCATGACCTGGGAAGTGGGCAGGTCAGGCACGAGCAAACCCGTCGAGGAAACTGAGTCGCAGAGAGGGTGGGTTTCGCCGAAGCAGCCCGAGCAGGAGGCAGGAGGGCCGGGACGGAGCCCAGCCACCCTGACCAAGAGCCGCTCTGCTATTCCACGCATGCACGGATGGGACCTACCTGTACACGTTATTCCGTCCCCTTCATAATTCAGGTTACACTCACACGTGTTGTTCTCCTTACAGGTGGCCCGAGCAGAACACGGAGGCATGCACACGAGGGGCGAAACTGCAGAGAAAGAGGTCACCGTCCATCCCGCACCAGGATGTGAACGGTTGGGACCCGCCTAAGGCATCCTCCTGAGACCCCATCTGGCCTGCCACTGTGTTTCAAAAGTGGCCCCTTATGGCGGACAGATGGGGTGATTTGCTCAGGTCCCTCCCAGCCTGGAGATTCTGAGATTCTGGAATCACTCCTTTGTATTGTTAAGACATTATTTCTGAAATGTTATCCGGATTAAAATGCAAATATGTTACCGTTAGGGGCAACCAATGAACACTTTATACCTCAAAGTCCGCTAGCAAGGGTGAATTTAGCAGATTAGCTCTTTGGCCCTAAGGGCGTGGGGTTCCAGAGGAGATGGTTAAATTGGAGGAGAAATTCCAAGGCCTTCTGTGGGCACTGCAGCGCTTGGGAGAAGTCTGGGGCTTTGGTGACTGGAAGGGGCTGCAGTATCAAGAGGCAGCATGAAACCACGGGATGATTAGCAGAGGAGGAGGGGGCGGGAGGAGGGGGGAGAGAAGAAGGGGAGGAACTGAAGCTAAGGGGACTGCTGGGGTTCTGGAGCTTCAGGTTGCTGACGCCCATAGGAAGAGCTTGGTCTTGCCCTTCTGCCCCCAGGGAGGATGAAGTGACAGTGCTTTACACTGGAGAATTCATCCTTTGACCGGAACATGAGGCTTGGGCTTCGAGGGAGGCCTCAGAAAACTGACAGCTCAGTAAGGATCAAGGTCATGACAAGGATGACAATGACGGATGGTGATAATGGCAGCTACTGTTTCTGAGCACCCCACATGCACGGGACACTCCAAAACCATGACCCCGACCCTCACAACAATCTTCCCCTGAAAGCCGTGCAACAGCCTCTCTTTTTTTGGGCGAGCGCATCAAGCCTCGGAGAGGGTGGCTTAGCTGAGGCTGTTTGTCTAATGAGCAGCTGAATCAGGGGTCAGATCCTGGACTCCACGGAACAGCACGTTTTCTGTGAAACCCTTCACCTCTGTGTCTGCACACATCTGGGCCTAGACCACGATCCCTAGGGACCCTTCCTGCCCAATCCTGTATTCTTTGCTTGAGGTGGGTCCTTCCATGATGGACAGGACTGCATGCTGGTTTCATGGGTTTGAGTTAAATCTTGTCATCTAGTTTCCTTCAAGTCACCAGATCTCCGGACCCTGGGGCCACACAGCCAAGTCATCTATTCCTCGTGGAAAAGGGAACCCCTGCTTTGTTGGTTTTTTCCGATGTCGCTCAGACCCCCACCCTCAGTCGGCCGCTCTCGGCAGGGCCCGCTGCAGCACAGGGCCGCCGGCAGGTGGCCGCCCCCAGGACAGACCTGTCTGAGTGTCACAGAAGCGGCCCGTCCACCCCGTTTCACAGACGCACTGCCCGGAGCCCGTGATCCCGTCGATGCACTGTCCGTGGTCCGAGCAGCCACAGGCTGTAGAGCAAGTTGGAGTGTGATCAGTCAGCAGAGATCGGGGATTGAAATCCAATCAACCAAGCCCACTGACCACGTGTTGGCTGTGCTGTTGGTATGGAAGGCACCGTGTTTATCCACATTCATTCACTCATTCATTTATACCGTTCATTCAGACTTTCAAAAAATAACCTATTCAGTGGCTATCATGAGGCAGACACTACCAGGCAGCAATGAGGTTACAGCAGAAAACCCAAGACATAAGGTCCCTGTTCTCAGGGAGCTTACAGTCTAGCAGTACCTGGTTATCGAACACATAATTATAAATACAGTGATTGTTGTAAACCCAGAAGTAGAGGGTATCATGGGGTATGTAACTGATCAGTAGGGGGAGGGAACATCATCTGGGCCTCCTAACAGGGAAATGGACTGAACGGTCAAACCTTCAAGAAATATAGCAGGGGCTTCCGTGGTGGCGCAGTGGTTGAGAGTCCGCCTGCCGATGCGGGGGACACGGGTTCGTGCCCCGGTCCGGGAAGATCCCACATGCCGCGGGGCGGCTGGGCCCGTGAGCCATGGCCGCTGAGCCTGCGCGTCCGGAGCCTGCGCTCCGCAACGGGAGAGGCCACAGCAGTGAGAGGCCCGCGTACCGCAAAAAAAAAAAAAAAGAAATATACCAATCCTTTTGCTTCTTACCGCCTCCAGCAGCACCTGCGCATCCGGAGCCTGTGCTCCGCAATGGGAGAGGCCACAACAGTGAGAGGCCCACGTACCGCAAAAAAAAAAAAAAAAAAAAAAGAAATATACCAATCCTTTTGCTTCTTACCGCCTCCAGCAGCAGCACTCTAGCCCGCGGCAGCACCGGCTCTCACCCAGACTGCGGCGCTAGCCTCCCCAAAGCTGGCCCTGCTTCTGCTGGTGCGCTCCCATGGTGCACTCTCCACGGGGCAGCTGGGGCGGTCCTTCCCAATCTGCTCAGGACAACCCCCCCACCCCCCACTCATAATCCTTTACTGGCCGCCATCACACTTAGATTAGACGCTGAAGACCTGTCTCTGGGCAAGAAGCTCCTATGTTATCTGGCCCCTGGCGACCTTCAGATTCCTTCTTCTCCCTTTCTCCCTCTTCTTTGCCCACTCTGCTCAGCCACCTTGGCCGCTTTGCTGTTCCTCGCACGCCGAGCCCACGCCCGCCGCAGGGCCTCTGCACTTGCTTGTCTCTCTTCCAGGAAAGCCATTCCTCTAGCCTGCACTGTCCACTAGAGCAGCCGCTCATCACACGTGGCTATCTAAATGTAAACTAATTAAAATAAACAAAAATCAGTTCCTTAGTCACAGGTTTTGAGTGCTCAACATCCGCATGTGGCTAGCGGCTACCATTCCTCGTGGCGGAGTTACACAGCATTTCCATCATCACTGAAATTTGACCGGACAGAGCTGCTATTGACAGTCCCACTCCCGGCCCCCTCACCTCTGTTAGGTCTCTACTCAAATATTTCATGAGATGTCTTCTGGACCAGTGCCTCCTTTCTTTCTCGATTCCCTTCATCTGCTTCATCTTCTTTATGCCTTTATATCTATTTTTGTTTCTGTCATCTTTGTCTGTTTCCTCCCTTTGAATGTGTACACTCTTTGAAAGCTGGGATTTTGAAAGCTAAGTTCTACAACTTAGAACCATTCCTGGCTTTTGATCAAGTCAGCCTCTTTATGCCTCAGCTTCTTCATCTGCTAAGTGGGGATAATAAGAGTACCCACCTCAGAGGCTTGTTGTGAGGATTAGATGGTACAACATACCTGCCTGGCACATAGTAGGCACTCCACACACATTAGCTATCAACATTAGTAAGGACTCAGCATATATGTGATAGTTGAATGACTGAATGAGTGTTGGTTGGCCACAGCTTGCCTTGGTGGCTGCAGGGGATGTGAGTTTCACTTCTAGAGAGGAGGCCCTTTCAGTGGATGGAAGCTGGGAATATATCCAAGGAGGAAAAAAGCATGTGAGGGCAGGCAGTTGGGAGGTGGGTGGTGTGTGTCGGGGCAGGAGCATACAGCCGAACGACAGGCAAAAGCTCAGGGGAGCGGGTGCCACGTACGCTGACAATCAGGCCCGAATCTCCCTGGCCAGCACAGCTCACACGCTGTCCCGTTGAAGCCGGTGTTGCATTTACACTGTCCCGCGGGTGAGTACTGATCGAGGCAGACACCCCGGTTGTTACATGGGGTATCTGGTCCTCCAGGGCAGGCTGGAAGAGATGAAACAGCAGTGACTCAACAGCCCCCCCAGACCCAGAGCAGCTCAGCGCCTTTGTGAACATGCTGTTAACCCGTCCTCAGCTGTGGGTTCTGTCCTCTGTGGCCCCGGGGACATATCCACATAGTGTCACTGGATGTTTAGAGCAAGCCACTGGCCTGTGGCTTAAATATATCTGATAGGACTGGCAGAGCAATATACTGAACTGTGCACTGTATTTGGGGGTCAGGAGACCTGGATTTGTGTTGATCTGGGCTGAATAATGAACTTGCTCTGAGCTTCGGTTCTCTTAGCTCTAGAGGAGGAGGAGGAGGAGGAGGAGGAGGAGGAGGATAGAGTGCCCACTTGACCTATTCCACGTTGTGGCTCTGAGGATCAAATGAGACACTGTAACCAAGAGCATGTGAAAATATAAAGCACTGAACAAATATAAGGGATGACAGTGACTTTTATGAATGGTCTGTGCTTTAGTGATGGAGAGTGGAGAGGAGGCTGAGCGACTGCATGGACTCCCAGCCCAGAATTTTCTCAACTGGACCATGATGAATGGAGTATGTGTGGTACTTAAAACCATGGCTTCTGGAGACATACTGTGGGACCTTAAGCGTGCTTCTTATCCAATCTGTGCCTTCATTTCGTCATCTGTAAAATGGGGATGACGATGGAACCTCCTTCTTAGGGGTTGCTGCGAGGTTCAGATGTTCCCATATATGGGAAGTAGCACTCAATAAATGTGCTCACTTAAATCAATGCATGGTGGATGGGAAGTTCTATGGCATTTGTTATGCTTTTGCTGCTGCGTTATTGGCTAGAAGTCGTATCTAGACAAAGGGGTTTCAGGAGCCCTTTCCTGAAAGGGTGAGGTGAGGGAGGGAGGGCGATGTTACACATAACGGGAGATTTCAGGAAATAATGGCCCATTCTTATCACATTGGTATAGCAACCTGCCAAGGTAGATGTCTTTAGATGCATTTAAACTAGCATGCTTATCAGTATCATGGACTGGTGTCAAAAATGAAATATGGTGTTTCTAACACCATGGGAAATGTCTTATGCTATAACATCAAGCAGAAAAGCATGACACATGATTTACAATCTACGCACAGTAGAATCTCAACTCTGTAAAAACCAAATATGACAAGAAAAAAAAAAGGAGAAGGAAAGCTGCACAGCTCTTCAGAATAATTGCTTTGGGATCTTTTCTTAGCAGAATCATTAAAAGTGATACACTCCCCTGCTCCCCGTGCGCCCCCCTCCCCAGCTCCCCATACAGTACTTTCAAATGCTCCACAGTGATTGTACAATCATTTCAGAATTGCGAGGCAGTAAGAGGCTCCCTTACCCTGACAGTCTGGCCAGAAGTAGCCCTTGCAGCACTTGGGGAGCTGTATCACCAGGGTGCACTGCTGCTTGCAGCCTTCCAGGTTCCTCCTGAAGGGCAAGTCGTACAGACACTTCCGCTTCTCACCCTAAAGGAAGAGATGGAACCATCCCTCCACCTTCTGCCTCCTTGGGCTCTTGGGCTCTAGTCCGCCCCCAGTGGGGGTTCCCAGGTACTGCCCAAGTAGAAAATGGGACTCAATGGTCATGAGCCCTGTACAGGGAATTCTCTTCTTAGGGGTATAGAGAGACAAATGAATGGGGGAGGGGGCAGAGATGGAGTCCACGGAAAGAAGATTTCTCTCCATCTTAACCCTTAGAGCTGTTTGCAAAAGGTGTGGTTGCCTGAGAAGGGAGTGGGGAAGAGGTGGCTTTCTATCAGGAGAGGGGTCTGTGGCCAGGCCCCAGGATCATCAGTAGAGAGGGTATGGGGTTACAGTTCATTTTGCAGGGGTGTTTCTGTTAGAGGGGTTGCTGGTAGAGTAGAAAGAGCTTGGCTTTGGAGTAAGTACTAAAACTAATACTTAATGAGCACTTGCTATGTGCCAGGCTCTGTACCCACATTTAAAAACTTACTTTTCTTAATAATCACACACAGAACTGTTATTAGCTCCATTATGCAGAGGCAAAAACATATAAAATGACTTGCCAAAGATTACCCACGAGAATTTGACCCCATAACTGTGGGCCCCAAATTCCATTGACTTAACCATTACTCTTACATCGCATGCTGGGCTCTAATCCTAGCTTTGCTCCTTACTAGCTGTGTGGCCTCGGGCTGATTGCTTATCCTCTCTGAGACTCATCTGCTGTAAGTGGAGGTAATATATTTTTCTATGGGTATGATAATGGAGAATAAGGATAATGTCAAAATAAAGGGGCCAGCACAGAGCCGGGGACATGAACAGCAACCAACAAAATACAACTAATATTTTTATAATTATAATTATCTTTGCAACCCCTTCTACGTCTGTAATCCCATGACTCTTCTAGACAGTTCTTAAAAGACGGATAGTGGGGCTTCCCGGGTGGCGCAGTGGTTGCGCGTCCGCCTGCCGATGCAGGGGAACCGGGTTCGCGCCCCGGTCCGGGAGGATCCCACATGCCGCGGAGCGGCTGGGCCCGTGAGCCATGGC